>NW_028277042.1:452027-602702 GCF_059951505.1 Python bivittatus | reverse complement strand
CCTTCAAAATAGGTCAGACATCAACAGTTGAAGGAAGGGTAGAGTTATTTTTAGAAGACTTCTAACTTCTAAGCTGTTGGCTGTCTGTCCTCCGACATTCATGGTCTGGAAGCAGTCTTAGCTGCAGTTTTGCAACAGAGCTGGCCTTAGTCACGATCAACAAATTGTATCCAGTACCTGGTGGCCTTAATGGAGGAGAGTGCTGTGTGTTGTGTGCATCAAAATAGCTCCAGCCAGATAAATACTGCACATCTGGCTCTATCTGCGTATGCTGTCTTCCATGCATGCCTCTTTCTTTGCATTGTCCTCGCCCTGCTCCTAATCTGTCAGTCTTGCCCTGTGGCTGGAAGTCTGTAGGGTTGACGTGTGCTCCACATTTGCATACGGTGGTGTGACTTTGCATCCCGTGGCTAAGCCCACTATATGCAGAGTCACAGACTCCTTGAGCACCCGAGGAGAAAGTAAATGTTTGGCTCCTTTTCTTCTCTTTGTCCTCCACCATTAATTAAAGCTTCTTTTTCCTCCTGGGTGACAATTAAACATCTGCAGGATGCAGAGATTTTTTAGCACTGGGCAGGGAGAGAGAACTCTTTGCATCTTGGTATAATTGCTTGGTTTTTAATGAGGGAGGGAGGCAGTGTGCACACACGCCCCTGCGCCTGCCGAACGCCTGACTCTCGCAGCCGTAACTCGCCAGATTATTTGCATATCACTTCATCAAGTTAAAAAGGGTGTGAAAATGCCACACTCTTTTTCTATCCCTGTGCTAGGTTTTAATGAAGGATAAAGTTTCTCACTAATGACAGTCAGGAAATTAGTTTCAGATCCCTGGGGACTTGTGAAAGAGGCACCAAGGATATCAAAAGGACAAAGAGAAAGGAAAGAAAGAACAAAATGGGAAGCATCAGAGATTGGCTTTTGTCATTGGAGATCCCAATTAGCTTGGTCTGTAATATGCAGATATATTTTTTTAATCAGGTAGCTCAACTGACTTCTCAGGAATGATTACTGATGTAACACTGACCAATAATTTATCCTAACAAGGGCTTGTAGTCACCTAGAATCAGTCTCCGACTAATTAAAGGACTACCACGTATTTCTCTCTTCTTGTGGCCTTGCTTCTATTCTTGTAGTAAAGAGAAACATGACACTTGGATAGTGCTAGAGATAGAATTGGGTAAATGGTGGATTCTTTTTTTTCTTTTTTTCAGAAGACAAGGGACCCTCACTAGTTCATTTCAACACGCTTGGTTAAAAGTAGAAATCCTTTTGCATCAGCAAGAGTTCCCCAGTCTGGGGCCTGGCATATATCAGTTGGGCTTTAAATCCCAGAATCTCTAGCCACCAGGAAGGGCTGGTTTAGCTCTAAAAGTGAGCCCACATTCATGACCCCCAATCGCTCTTTGGAGGAAGACTTGATGTTACCTGAGGTAGAGAACTACGCACAGCAGCTACTTCTGGAAACACAGAGGTTCCCTCCTCCTTAAAGGAGGCCCCTTTGGATAACCTTTCCTACTGAATTGCAGGCAAAGTCTTTGCTCAGCCCTAAGTGGCGGCGAAGAGTACCAGTAAACTCTTCTGTGGCTGTGCTGTGAGAGGCTCATCCAAGAGCCAAGCTTTGAGTACAAGGCTGTCCTGGTGATCTATTTTTCCTAAACTGGCTGCCTGTTTTGGTGCTATATTTGGATTTTATTTCTGTTGATCAAGTTTAGCATTATCTTAAGCTTAGCAACTGTCTGGTGGTAAATGCTCACAGGCCTAGGCCCTGTACCACTTTGCTGCTCATGGTGGTTCTGATCCAAACTGGAGCCTGCTATTTACATTGGAAGGAAAGCTGGTATTTGAGCACCTGCAGGCTTCTTTTCCAGGGCAGCTGTTGTAGCAAAAGTGCTGCTGATGGCAGAATCTCAGAAGCAGATGATCCCAGCAAAGAGTGAAATTTCTTGGTTTAATTTTCTTTCCCCAACTCCTGGTTAGGTGTTCTTTGCTTGACCTTTTTAACCTACAGAAGAAACCTATAAAGCAGAGAAGCTTGTTCACTTTGCATCTGTTTCATATAGCCCTAGACAAGGCATTGTTTGAGCTTTTTCCAGCCTGGGCGTTGCCCAGAGGTGTGCATTTCAACCCCCAGAATTCCCCAGTTACAGAACTATTGTTGAGAATTCAGGGAGTTGAAGTTCACACATAAGGAGGTTCCCCAGTTGCCTGGAGGGCAACTTTTTCCCCATTCTGAAGACTTCTGGACACACTCCCACAATTCCCAGCTAGCACAGCCCTCTGGAAGGTACCAAGCCAGATAAAATAGTTGTAGCATTTCTGTGTACATCTTCTTGTGGGCACTTTTCTAAAGCTTGGCATATATAAAATGAAGGACTTTCTAGAACTAGCCATAGGAAAAAGCCTAGCAGAGCATGATAACTCCCAAGAGAGTTTCAGAGAGTAGAGGGCAAACAAATCCCAGAGACCCCCGATCCAACTTCTCTTGTTTTTTCAGAATTGCCCAGGGGGCAATTCTCTGGTTGCCTCTTGTCTCTTCATGGGCTCCAGTACTTAGCTTATTCCCAGGAGAAGCCTGAAGAACAGCTGGCAACAGCTGCCATGGAAGCAGAAGGGTACTGTTAATGAAGGGTCTAATTAAGGTGGGTTCTGTAGGGACTGGTCCATTAACCAGAAAGAAAGAGAGCCTCCTTTAATCACACTCCACTCTTTGCCATCAGAGCTATTGCTTACGATTTCTGCTGGATTTCAAAGACGGACTTTTGTGGGGAGACCATCCCAGCGAGCTAGTTGCAGCAGCAAGAGAGAATGCTGATACATGCTGGAGGAAAACCTCATTCTTTTATCCTCATCTTAGAACTTTTCAAGCGGTTTTGTATTCTGCAGGCTGATTATGATGAGCACAACTGTAAGTTGCTGCTCCCTTTCAAGTTTCCTGCTGGAAAGAAATTGAGCATGCAAATTGTTCTTCATCATAATCACAGTGGCGAGGCCAAGTAATTCATAAAAGAAGAAGGAATATATTGAGATCCAATATTGTTTTAGTCTCAATCAATATTAATAATTGTTTGCTTTTTACAAGCGCAATGTGCAATTGGGAATGATGTACTGAGATGAAGTCCATAATGTGCCAGATTTCATTATTACCCTTAACAGCACCATAATTCCATGTCCAAACATTTCTTTAAAAGGAGATGTCATTAATTGTGGAAATGTTCAAATGTATCTTTTATTTATTTGCAAAATGCTGAGCACTGTTTTAATTATACATGAGCTAAAAAGGTCAGTGACTATTTTATTAAAGCCTGAGATGCAGAATTGAAGAGCTTCATGCAAACCATTTTTATACAGCACTAGGCCGCTGCCAAGGTCTGTCACACCTTCGGCGGCTTATGAAAGGAGAAGGTTACGGATACGTTAGCAGAGGTTAATTCTAGAGTATTAAGGGGAGGAAGACCTTTACCGTTCCTGACAACAGAAATTGCATTAGATTTTTCAAAGGGGGATTTTGCAGGTTGCAGTTATGGGAAATGTCTTCACTAAAAAAGTCTTTCCTTGAAAATGCACGAAGAGTGTGGGGACTGCAAATACAGCACGTAGTTTGTGTTACCTCAACCGATTGTGCTTCAAACAAATAACACCAGTAGTTTGGAAGGAGAAAGCTAAATCCAGTTAAGCATTCCCTGGTGAAAAGGGGGAAGGCTGGCACTGGGCTACACAGGGATGTTAGCGGGGGCTGTAAAGAGAGTCGAGATGGTGGCTGTGACCATGTGATGGAGGCCCGGTCTTACATGCAGTGTGGTTTCAAAAGAGGTAGGGATTGGGACTGAAGTATTTAAAGAGTAGACTCTGCTGACTGGGTCTTATGGGACTTGAAAACACACGTGGAGGCTACTAAGTAGTAAACGGTTGGTTTTGGCTTTGCCCTTGGCTTAGGAGGGAGTGGAAGAAGAGCGGAGGCAGCCCTCAGGTCCCTGCTTCTCGCCAGATGCGCCATTTCCAAAGAAAGCAATGCACTGCCAGCTGTGCTTTGGTTTTATTTTCTAAAAATATCGGGGGGTGTGTGAGAGGCATTCTGGGAAATCAAGGCAGTGCTAGACGACAGCGTCCTCATTACAGAAGACCACTTACAGCATTGATTTTAATTAGCTGTTATTAATTATTGCTATTTATTATAAACATAATGTATTATTATAATTTTGTTATTTTGCTATATATACACTATTATACACTCATTTATTTTTACAATATCATATCATTGTATTCCAACCCCCTTAGTGTTATTGCCAGGAAAACTAAATGGATGTGCCAGTATAGTTATCAAAGTTGAGTTCAACTCCGGCTCCTTACATTGTATTTATTTTCTGTCTGACAGATTTAAGTGTACAGTATTGTGCAAATAACGCTATTTTCCTTTATTCAGAGAACTCTTACATAACATTTCTCTGCGCTATGAAAAATCCAATGAATATTAGTGAGTCTAGGGCAGAAGTGATTTTCTGGCTAAAAATGTTAGGTAATTAATCTCCATGATCAGTTGATCTGCAGCCCATAGAGGCAAATGGTAAGAGATCAACTTTAAGTGTAAAAAACCTTAAAATACCAGTTTATACAGAATGGCACCACACAAAGCCTGGAATGAGCGCCCACTCTTTTGAGCAAGATTGGTCCTCTTTTGCTTGTATTCCTAGAATTTAAAACAAATAAGAAAACGTTAAACTTGCTTGGAGAACTCATTTAAAAGAACATATTTCAATGAAGCTGGTGTGCATCTGATTGTTCATAATGGAAAGAATTCTTAAAGACTTTCAGCCCATCAGTCTGTGGGTCACTGTAAGATGGGGACTAATCTCCAGTTGGTTTCTTATAAATGACTGTATCTGTGTTTTCTCTCAGTTCCTCATTTTTCCATCCATTGTATTGGCACCTTTCCATATCAGATATGGACATTTTTTTTCCATCAAACTGAATGAAAATATTTAGGAAAAAAGACATTTTGCAGCACGCACAAGGAATCATATTCAGGCACACACAGCAAACACAAGCACAATTTATCCACTCACTGTAGCTGAAGTGAGCAGAATGAAGTGTTAAGTTCATTTGGGTTCCCATGCTTCAAATTGCTAGCCAGGCTCCAGGCTTCTTATTAACTCGTGGATGGCTTATGTGTGAAAGGCAGAGTATGTTTTCAGAACTCCCTTTAATTAGAGGTTTCACGTTAACAGCTCAAATCAAGATTAGCGGGGAAGAGCTCCTCTTGGAATAATGCATCAAAGTCAAGAATCACCTTGACAAAACAGATGGATCTCTCAGTCATTAAGGAGAAAGGGTTTGGGTTGTTCCAGGGACAGGCAAATTAGACACTTTGACTTTTAAGATTAAGGGGAGGGCTAGTATGGGAGGAAATGGCCTTGGTGGAATTGATGAAAGTTGCTAAATTATGTAAAAATCAAACTTCTCTGCCACTTTCTTAAAATTTCCTATAAGAAACTTCCAGGCCAGCTTTGTAAAATGCATGAAATTTGCAGGCAGTTGTGTTTGCTGTTGGCTTTGCATGAACTCTCCCACGATAATAGCTCCCTGTACTGTGCAAACTGGTATTGAGTTCATATTATGCTAAGCCATCTTTTTGTATACCTGCTTTATTCAGTAAATTGCAAAGGACAAATTGCAGGCAGGCAAGCAGGATGATACCAACAACAGGAACTACAGCATGGTGCTCCAGACCCAAGCAACCTACAATATAATTTGCACTCTGTACAAACTAGCCCAGAGATTCCCAAACTTTCTCAGTTCATGGTGCCCTTAATGTCACAGTAATTTTTTCACAGCGCCCCTTCACACAAGTCTTGTAAAATAAATGCAAATAAATGCTATCATAAATAAAAGAAAATAAATGAAAATAAACTTTGCATTGGGGAAGTTCACTTAGCAAAAAATAAAACAAGACAAATTGTGAAGGTTTCTCTGAGAGTTTATGTTACTTTCATTGTTGTCAACAAAAACTTACTGAAAGTTGTACACAAAAATGGATGAAGTTTGTTTTCTTTGAAAGAAATATTTAAAAATCCCAGTGAGGCGGGAATATTGTCCCACAAATATGAAAGCAGACCGAGGTTACTATAAACCTGATCCTTGTTGAATTTCTAGCCTAGCTTGTCCAAAGGCATGGACTTCAACTCCCCAAAGCCTTGGTAATTGCCCTGATCACTGGGGAATGCTAGGAGTTGTAGTTCCCATCCCTGAAGAGGCCTGTGGGTGGGGAAGAGTCCCCTGGTCTTTTCCTGCATGTGTTCTGGGAGGAAAATCCCCCGCTGAGACTTGTGGTGGGATGGAAATATTCAGCCCCACAGCAGCTCTACCTCTTAGAGTCAATTTGTGAAGAATTCCTTTCCCATTGCTCTTCCAAAAGGGAATTTAGTTATCTGCATCATTTCTGTTCTGATAGTGAAGAAATTAAGACCAAATGGTTCCCCCATTTGCTATTTACATCATTCCAAGGGAGCTCCTGGAAGATTTTCATCTGAGCAAGAGCATTAAAAAACTGCTTATGATAGTTTTTGGATCAAAAGTAGTATAAACTACACATCAAGGACCTTCAAGGCTTGCTCATTAACTTACTAATGGATGTAGCATGTTATTATGAAGATTAGCAACTCGTGAGGCCTGCAGTAATTTGTACCCTGAAAACTATAAGGAGAAATCTTCTTGACTGCAAAGGCATTGACTTAGCTTGTTTACTCAGCTCTGTTTATTATGGTCTTTAGCACTAGAGGGAAACCGATATTAGAGCTATATCATGCAGTATGTGATTAGAGGGACATATGAGTGTGTTTGTGTTTAAGTTTGTAAGACACAGTATATACTTATTATTCCTTCTTTGGAATGAGAGAACAGGATTGCACGCAGTTGGGCACCCCTGCCAGCCCCAGGGCCTCGGGTCTCCCTTCCCCTCCGCCTCCCCCAGGCCTTGGCTGGGTCTTCAGATCGCCTCTAAAGGGTGCTGCCAAACTGCTGTTTTTAATGTGACAGAAAGGGGAAATGACTAAATACAATATATTGGAGCAATCCTATTTATGGTATCTACCAAATTAAAGTTCAGTTAATTTTGAATTAAATTACTTCTTATTGCCCATGCATTTTTTTTCAGAAAATCCCCCGGAATACCACTCCAAAGTTAGCCCCAAACCTTGGTTATATACCTCCCTTGCTTAAAAGGATAGCCTTCTCTCCAGTTACCACCCTGCTGGCCTCCTCTGATTGGTGACATTCCCACAACACACTTAACCCAGTGACTGAATTTGCCCATTTTTCTAGGTTCACACAATACACTGACCTATAGATTAATCAAATAGTCTGGGTTCACACAATATGCTAAGCTGCACAACCCCAAGAGAAGTCAAAACAAAACAAAAAAACTCCCCACATCCTACCCAAGTTTTGCATGTGTGCATGTGCAGACACGATGCTTTTTCCTGACCTGGTTATGCATGTTGTAGGAACCCAGTCGTCACGTTGCCTGCCTTGGGAAGTCAGTGATGGTACAGAGGACGTGCTTCTAGCGTGGGTTTTGGAGCGCTGTCCTTGAGGGTTCGGTGTGGGAGGCTTAATAGGCTGATCAGCTCCAGGTTGATTTTGGCTTTAAACACATCCTCAACTTTACCATTATTGTCCTGGTTCTGCTTTTTTTTCCTGTCATCCATATATCAGAGCTCTGTCCCTTTCTCAAGGTGCTGGCTGTGCAGCCTTTGGAAGGCCTGGTGCCACTCGCCTTATGTGGGGGCCAATAAAGGCCCAGGCATGTAAGAGCCAGGCCTTTACATCTATGTGAATTGGAAGCCCTGCTTGTGTATAAGCTTTTTTCAAGGCTTAGAGTTGACTTAGGGATGCCCATTCATGCCTGTTCTTCATCTTGGACTTGGAAGAATCAGGATAGAGAGTATATTCGCACTTTTAAATTGGTTGTTGGAGGTGACTTCCGAGAATACCAAGGATATTCTTAGAAAACAAACAAAGGGTTCATAGAACACATTGGTTCAGAGTTCTCACTTGAGGCACAAATGACCAGGCTCAAATTGTTCTGTTTTTGAACACGTTATGCAAAGACCGAGATTTCTGGAGAAGTCTATACTTTTGGAAAAGGTGAAAGGAAAGAGAAAAAGAAGATGGCCAGCAATAAGATGAATGGACTGAGTTTCAGCAAGTGCACCACCAGACTATCAGAAGGATCGGGTTGGAAACATGGTGTCCTGGAGAAAATCTATCCATATGGTTGCTAAGAGTCAACACCGACTTAATGGGCATAATACTTTTTTTAAAAAAAAATAGTTTAATATCTTTATTTTTTGTAACAAAACACTATTTAATCTTACAAAAAAAAATTTAAAATAAAAAATACAAACTAAGAAGGAAAAAAACCTATCTTATATTTTATGCTTATCTATAGTCACTAGTTTACCAGTGAATTCACAACTATAATACAAACAATACAAGATATTATTCTAAGATATCACAAAATCTCTGCCATAATAACACAGATTGCTGCATCCTTTGATTGGTAGAAAATATTGCCTTTTCCAAACAGACAGATGACACATTTCTGACAATCATTCCTTTGCATCTAGAATAGTATCACTTTTCCAATTGTTTTTGCCACCCCTCATCCTCAATACAACCACAATTCCTTTTTTTTTAAATAAGAATTTTATTAAGTTTCAAACAAGAATAAAATACACAAAGACATCAAAAGAAAAATAGAAAAGAAAGAAATAGATAAATGTGAGGAAGAAAAGAAAAAAGAAGAAACAAAATAAGAAAAGAACAACTTCCGACTTTTCGGTACAGTTATAAGTAAAATAATACATTAACTTCTTACTCTAGTAATATCAATAAAACACAATATTTCTGCAGCAGAAACAATTCTAAATATCAAATCTCAAAGTCAAAATTTAATTTCTTTCCGTTACAAGCAAAAATCCCAAGAGCAGTTTCTAAATAGAAACAAAGCTAAAGAACTTTACACAGACATGCTATCCCAAGGTCCTTACCAACATGTGAAGTATCAGTTGATCTATCGTTATTAAGCACCTAAGTCTGTTTATTTTCTAGAACAGTAAAATCCATAAACATTATCATACAATCCCAGTCCAAAAATAAATTCCATATTACCAAGCCAAGATCATAACTTGTACATTTTAACCTTGGTCCCTTAAGTCCACTTTAAATTCCTTTTTCTTCTTCTCAGGGAAAAAGACATTTAGTCTTTTCTTCAAGTGAAATCTCAAGTAGTAATTTCTTGTCACTTTGTCCTTTTTTACTGTCAGACGTCTTCAAAGGTTTAATAAGTCCTTCCTGTGCATCCAAAAAAGAAAAATCTCCAAAAGACTCTTCTGCTGTATGGTCTGGATATTGTCAAAAAAAAGTTCTCTTGTAAATTTGGGCTTTATAAAAAACTCTTTGTCTCCAGGCTCAAGATAAACTAAACCATCCAGCCCTCCATCCGATTCCAGATCTCTTATTCCAGTTCCCTGTTCTGAAGATTCCCTTACTTACTACTGTATAACATCGTCAGTATTCTTATTTTCAATATCCAATTCGTTTGCAAATCAATATCACTATCTAATTCTTTCTCAAAGGCTTCAAATTTAGTTTCTATCACTTGTAGAATTCTAGTGGTGAAATCGTCCAGGAAATGGTACAACCACAATTCCTGATAAACAGTCAAATTCCAAAGTTTGGGTATATAATTCAACATCACATTAACATCTTTAACATTTAATTTTTTCCCCATAAGTCTACTAATTTACATTAATACACAATCCCAAAAAGATACTAAATGATCACATAACCATATCCCGTGGGTCAGTGAGCCCTCAAATTTCTTACACCTCCAGCATAGAAAATGTGATGTCCACCCTTTCAGATACATTCTTTGGGGCGTCCAATACACCCTACATACTATTTTTAAGGACCTGAAGCCATTGCTGTGGTTTTACTTGAAACAGTACTTAATCATTCTTCACATGTTGATAAAAGCAACATCAAGTGATAGGTGAGAACATGCCATTGCAGACAACTTGCAGGCTTTGTGAACTTAAAATTGGCAGCAAAGCAGTTAAGGTGGCAGAGCATTTTGTTTACTTGGGTTCATCACTAGATGAACAGGTAAGGTAAAGAGAGGGAACAATACAAAAAGAATTTTGTGCATGGTAGTTTTATGTAATAAAGATCAAAGTAGTTAATGTAATGTGTTCCAACTGTAATTTGTGGCTCTGAAATATGGACATTGAGAAAAAGTAACAAATAAAATGACGCCTTTGAATTCTGAGTCTGGAGAGGGTTGCTAAGAGTACCATAGACTACAAGAAGAACTGATCAGCCAATCCTGGACCAAATAAAGGCTGATTATTCCCTTGAGGAAACGGAAACTCACATCTTTTAATCATGAGGTAAAAGCAGATGTACTAGAAGAAATAACTATGCTTGGTTAGCCTAATGGAAGTAGAAAATGAGGAAGGCAATGGGTAGATGGGATCAAAAGGATAACTAGAGCGCCCTTTGAAGTCTGCAGGTTCCTAGAGACAGTTTGAGATGGCAAGCATTTGTGTAGGCATCAGGAACTGAACCTGGGGAAACCTGAGTCCTAGTCCTGCTTTAGGCATGAAGTCAACTGGGTGACTTTAGCCAGTTCCTGTCTCTCTGCCCTAGGAAGAAGGAGGCAAGGGCTATATAAATATGATTGATAAATAAATAAATAAATAAATAAATAAATAAATAAATAAGTAAATAAAACCACTTTTGAAATCTGTAGAGACTTGTCCATACTGTTACCAGGAGTCATGATTGACTTGAAGACCATAATGCAGCACAGCTAACTGCTTCACATTGTGGAGATTGTTTTCTGTGAAGTCAGTTCTCACACTCACTGTCCAGTCATCATTGGACAAAGCAGAAAACAGTGCTTGGGCAATGTACTGGGTCTCGTTAGTTGGTGTGTGTTACATAGGCTACTGCAATAAATCAATCAACCCTCAGGGAGAGCCTAGAAGCCTAGAGGCAGAGGAACGATGAGGAAGCATGGCTTGTATTGTCAAAGGCTTTCACGGCCGGAATATGATGGCTGGTGTGGGTCTTCCGGGCTGTGTGGCCGTGTTCTGGAAGTTTTGTTTCCTAACGTTTCGCCAGCACCTGTGACCGGCATCTTCAGAGGGCAGGAGCACAGAGGGCAGGAGCACAGACAGGAGCAGTTCTCTCTGTGCCCAGGATGTACCCCCCCACGGACACATACCCTTCAGGCACCCCCGCTGATCTCTATAAATACCCACAACAGGGTCACATCATCCTGGGCACAGACAGAACTGCTCCTGTCTGTGCTCCTGCCCTCTGAAGATGCCGGTCAAAGATGCTGGCGAAACGTTAGGAAACAAAACTTCCAGAACACAGCCACACAGCCTGGAAGACCCACACCAGCCAAGCATGGCTTGGTCCAACTTTTGTCTTAACCCCTTTAGACACATCCCTCGGATCTCCCTCTGTATTGCTGTACTCCTTTTCTACAGAGTTCAGCCTGCCAGTCGATCTTTTTCCAGTTTCTGGGTTGTCCTGATGCCAGGGGAGGCAGAGGAGAAGGGAGGGAGGGCAGGAGCTCCCACGCTGAGACTCCGCTTGGCTGCCTGTCCTGCCCCGGGTTTCTCTCAAATAGAGGGACTAACTAACCTTGCCGGATTTCAGGGTCTAGGCAGTGGATCCCCTGACACACGCCTCCGTTCCCCTGTAAGTGTGCTTTCTAGGGAGAAATCTGTCCTAGGCAAATCCTCTTCCACCGAACTTGATTTCTGTTAATTCCGTTTTTCCTGTGAAACTGTAAAGGGCTGTAGAAATAACCTTGAGGAAGAGGAGGAAGAGCCGCAACCAAGACAATGGTCAGATAAAAGAAAGCTGAGTTGGGGGCAGAAATGTAATTTGAGAAAGCATCATGGCCTTGACCCTCCCTGGTTCTCACGAAGATAAAGGGGGGGACGGGGAGGCGCACTCATGGCGCTGGTTTCTAGTCTGGCCTGTAAGGATCGCTGCATTCGGCGCTGAACAGAAACCTCGTGAGGCACAGGCTCGGACGAAAGTTAGTTGACTCAGGCATAATGCGCAGCGGTTACAGACAAAGCCAGGATTGGCTTGGCGCGATTTCTTCCTTCCCCTCGCCTCGATGGCAGATTCAGCCAGTTTCTGCTGTGTTCTGATCTGCTTCTTTTGTCTCTCCTGCCCTTGCGTTCCTGGGGCTTTTCTTGTGGTGGCTGTTTTAATCTGGGTTTGAATTGCCCGCTGGCTGCTGCGCTTCCGGCGTGTCATGAGCCGGAGTTGCCCCGGGCGCCTGGGAGCTGGCTGCGCTGCAGTGTTGCCACTTCTAATGGCCCGCCCCCTGCCGGCCGTTAACTTGTGGTTGCATTGTTTACTTGCCCTGATCACCTTTCGCCTGGGGCGGTGAAACTGACCAACGGCACTGCGCGACTGTGCTAGGCTGAATCTGACATGGTCTACCTCGAAGGGCTGACCAAAACTGCGAATGAGAATGCAGCAGGGCTCGAAACACAGTATGAAGGGGTTTGCCTCTGAAACTGGCACATCTTAACGTGGGCAAATTGTTTGTGGGATGAAGCTTTGGAGACAGATTCTTCTCTTTTCAAGGAGGATTTCCAGTTTTTTATATATATACAGTACATCCCGTTAGCTTAAAACAATAACTAAGTGCACCGTGTTAATTAAAACAATAATAACAACCAAGAAGCTTCCCAATATTTTTGGGGCATGAATTTATGCTACTAGGCATAATTTGCTTTTTTTTTTTTTTATAAAAAATGTACTCTTAGTCCTAACCCCACAAAATAGCATTGCAATTGCAATTTCCAGAAAACACAATAAAATAGAATCTTGATAACATTTTCCTAGAATGACCAGTGCTCCAAATGAATCATGTATAACTGTTTAATGTGGCCAAACAAGGACAATAAAGTGTAGACATTTATTTAATTATGACTATACAAATTAGCAGTAAATTCTTGCAAAGCCATGTATTCCTGTTACATTGCTAATTTAAAGAGCACAGGAACATTTTTGAAGCGGTTCAAAAATGGTTCTTTGATAAACTTAGCATTTGCAGTGACTGAGGTTGTAGAAAAGGTCCCTGTTGATCCACTGATTTTTTCCTGCTTGTGTGTGAAATTGATCTTGGTTCTCCCATCTGTTAGCAGCTGGAATCTTTAGCAAAGGGTTTGGCCTGGAAAGGAAGCTGGTGCTATGCAGTGTCCTGCCTGCTGGACAGCCACAGGTTACATCATTGGAAAGGTGGTGACATCACAGGAAGTGGGCAGGGCAAATTTTTGGCCCATTTTTTCGTGAAGGTGCATTTGAGGACAAAAAACTCTGCCAGGGGAAAAGGTTTAGTATGATGTATAGGTTTGATGTCATACCCGTGTGAACTAGAAGATGCAGCGTAATTTCCAGTATGCACGTATGCAGTTATTAAAAGCTTTGTCTTCTTTTTTTCCCCATGTGATTGGGGATAATATTAAAGGACTAAAAAAGAACAAAGGAAAAAAAGCAATAGGGTCTTACAAAGCTCAGAGGGAGCCTTTCATTATTGGGACATACCAAACATTCACTTCAAGTCCTTGGGGTTTCTTCATTTCAGATTTTCATGTTTCATTTTGTTTTTTGTCTTGAGGAAGAGATGATCCAAGTTATTTCAGATTCACTTGAGACAGGATTTTAGTGCCATTTACTAAGAGTGAAATAAGCTCTCCCTCAAAAAAATCTGTGTCTAGTTCTTTCTCCTCTTTCTTATAACAAGAATGAACTGTATGATGTTTTTTAAAAAAGTTAAAATATTTATTTTTAAATATATTGCACTTAGCAGAATGTTGAGCTTCGATTCTTATATGGCTCCTTCTAATTTCAGAATTTAGTGATTCATATTGTCTTTTGAGCCTTCTCAAAGTAGTTTTCAAGACACAACATTTTAAACAATAATTTAGCATGTTAAAATAGCATCATAAAATATTCTGAAAAACCGATGCAGCGAGCATTATAAAATACAGATGGACATCCATTCCCTGGAACAAATCTCCACATGGAGTGTTTTGCTGTTTCCATATCCTTGGTTGCTAGGCCCAGGGAGGGGTGGGAGGAGAGAGTAGGAAAGCTGGGGGAAGAGACTGCAACATTTAGGTAGTTTATTAGAGAGATATGATATTTAGTGGATCTTATGCTCACTTGCTCTTTTTCCACCAGGTGGCACTTGAAACAGGAAGCCAGCTGAGATGCTGACCTCAACTCAAGCTTTGTTGATCAAAGAGAATACCTTTTCTTCTTTCTGTGGGCTTAAAGTGGATTGATTGAGGACATTAATGATGAAGCTGACCTGCATGTTTTCCTTCATCCTTCTGTTTGGAGCAGCTGGGCTTCTTGTTTTCATCCACCTGCAGGATCCAGAAGAAGTTGTCCACCAACAAACACCAGGTTAGTTCCTCAGGTTCTGCTTTCACATAGTTTTCACTGAATGATTTTTTTTTAACAAAATAATGCTTATGGAAAAGAATATCCTTAAATGTTTTTTTGTAATTCAGATAAGTGGAAAGGTTCATATTATCAGCTGAAGAAACATTATGGCAAACTCTTGCAAGGTTCTTGAACAGTAATGTTAGGTTTATTCATTTTCTGCAAACCATGCAGTACATTTTTGTTCCAGAGCAACAGTTGCAACCTTTGATTCAGTGAAGAAAAGTATTGCAAATGTCTACAGCTTGTCAGTTAAACAAGCACCCGTGTATTTCCCTGTACAGTTTGTTCTGAGGTGATATGTCTAGCACTCAAGAGAAAACATGCATGACAGCTGTTTCTCAGCTGAAATGGAATCACCCCAAAATTTCATGTGTAAAAAAAGTGCATTTTTTCATGAATCATCTACTGATTTCCTGTAGCAAAGAAAGGAAGAGTCAGAAAAAAACTATTCTTGAAATTGCATTTTAATTAGTAGTGAGAAAATGCATCTGTAGCCTTCCCTATCGGGGCAACTCAGGAATCACTGCTGAGTCAAGATTATTATGTATTACTATAGTCGGTCATATATACTGCCAAAACGCATATACACAGTGCCATCACTAATCTGGTGTTCTTCAGTTTCTTTGCATCTGTAGTTCCCAGAATTCCCACACTGGCTAGGATTTCCGCAAGTTCAAAATCCAACAGATCTAGTGGTTGCCATTTGGAGAAGGTTGAAGTACATAAAGAGAATCTGCCATGATTGGTTTAAGTGGTCTAGAGAGGTTTCCTAAGCTTATGAGTTTGGTCTAGGAATTGATCTGCCCTTTCAAGTTGTTAAAAACAGTCTTTTGGGGTTTTGTGAGAGCAAGGCTTTGCATTCCTGCCTAGGCTTGGATAAAAAACAGTAGAATAATTTTGATTTGTTTGTAATGTTTGTAGGTGTTGAATGAAAACTTTCCCCTTACCAAAATGGTACTATCTGAACTAGCCACACATAGGATATTTTCCATCAAGTGTTACCAGTGCAGGAAAAATATTAAGATGAAGCAGTTGCAGTTGACTCTTGGTAGCAAGCAAGTCCCTCCTGTGAACCTGGAAAACAGTGCCAGATTCCACCTCAGTAATGAGCACAGATTTTATATACACCCCATTTCCCAAAAGTGCTACAGTATGATATTCCTGAAGAGAAAATAATCGTTCCTTTTCTGAGGACAAAGGAGAAAATAATCACTCTTATTATAGTCAGTCCAGTTGATCAGAGACAGTGGCCATGTGATGGATGTGGATGTGGACTAGAAAAAACTCTTGCTTGACAAGGTTGGGAAAAGAGTAGAAGGGGAAAACAAAAGTTAACGTGGATAGACAGAATCTGGGACATCATTGGAATCTCCCTGGAACCGCTCTGGATGATTCCTGGGGACAAATCAAGGTGGTGAGCGGTTTGTCCATACAGTTATCAGTCAGATTTGACTTCACTTGATGGCACTTACCTAAGTAGTTTATGAAACAAAGATAACACAAGATAGTTTTGTTCTCCAGTTTTCATTGTCTGCTTTAGAAATGGTAGTTTGTTTTTATCCTGAGCAACCATGATGCGAATTAAATGAGAGTCATAAAACTTTAAGTAACGCTTACATTACTTCCCGTCACCAAAGTACTCCTGACAGTGGCTGTTTGTGTTGATTTGTTACCATTCATTTATGGCTTCACAGTGCAACCTAATTGTAATCCTGTACTGAGAAAGCAATATCAAAGTAATTTTCCACAACATTAGTTACAATTTTCTTCTGATCCTTCAAGTGCAACAATCCCATCCTGTTGGCTTCTCTGAGCATATAAACCTTGATTACTTTTATCTGTTGGAAAAGAAGGCTTACAATATATATTATTTTTATATATATATATATGTATGTATGGGTGTTTGCAATAGCAGGTGTTGTAGAAGCTTTTTCCTGGTGGCTGACAAACATTTTAGGCGAGGTCCAGAGCATTTTGTTCTGCACAGATACCGTTTTGATGGACAGCTCTTTAAAGAGGGCAAAACAGAATCTGTGAGCCCTTGCATTAGCTCTACAGCCTATGTTGTTTGCTGTGTCAGATGTGGTAACTTCACCCACTGCAGACACTTGGAGGGGTATTACTAATGAATGCTGAAATGACATTTGTAGGGCTGCACAGAATGTTCTGCAAGTATGATATTTGCTTCAAAAGTTGGAGGCAGCTGAATAGGTTGCCAAAAAATTGTTCGCCCCCTGAACATTTGTTTTGTTTCATGGCTGATTTGTTCTGTGCTGTTTGATTTAAGTAGCTGGTTCTTCTTGGTCATCAACAACTCTTGGCTTCTTTGCTTAAATTGTTAGTGAACTGCATTGACTGTGACCATCTTCATAGGTTTCCATGATGTCATCCTTTCTGAAGCAGTATTGTGACATCTACGACATCACATAGATGACACATTCCATCAAATTGCATTGCATTGTGCAGGCAAAAGAAGTGGAGGGCTTGGACAAATGAAGAGGAAGGAAAACGTGATTGAAAAGAACAGTATGAATGTATTTTAAAGGGATGGGGCAACATCTTTGAAAACACAAGATGCTTTTCAACCTGAAATGAGTCATAATGACATTTCAGCTCTGTCTCAGAAGCGCTGCTGAGAATAATGTTGTCAAAATAAGATGCTTGAAAGTGATGGGAAAAATCTTTGTTACTTTTACAACTTTCCTATTCTGTACTGAGAACTTATCATTCCAAGCACAACGGTGTTTAGATTTAAGTCAGGGTGTGTCTTCAATAACTTCTTCATTAAACACATCCCCACATCATTTTTCTTCCCCTGTTGTTATCCCTGTGTATCTGGTTGTATTGCTAATGCCCTCCATAGGTAAGATCAACCTCCTCCAGACTGGTACCTTCCAGATGATGTATTGGGGCTGCAATGCCCCAGAATTTCTGGCCAGTAGAGGTGACCATGTTGGGAAAAATGGATTAGAGTGTCAGGGGTAGGGGTGGGGACTGGAAAATTCAACTCCTTTATTCCACTGTAATTTGCACTGGATAATTATAGGCCAGTCAGTACTTTTCACCCTAATGTGACTGAGAAGATATTCAGATTGGGAGCTGTGGTACTAGAAAATGTATGCTTCCTCGGGCTGCTCAGAGGAAAGGGAAGGATTTAAATATAATGAAAGGTGAATTTCTCTCACTGCAGTCTGTTTGCAGAACCGCTTGTGATTAATCTGTTCTGTTGCATTTGGAAGTTGTATGGAATAGATTTTAAGCAAAATTATGGCATCTTTGCATACAGAAAAATGCTTGCTAAGGTGTGGGAAATATTTGACAAATTGTCAGGAAATAAAGAAATCAAATGGCACAGAAATCTCTGCTGAAAAGATCAATGGATAGGTGGGTATACCTAACAGATTTTAATAAAAGCTTGCAAAGCCTTGGTAAAGATTGGAAAAGATTGGGGGGGGGGGGAATTAATACAGCCATCAAGAAATGTTTGTGCAACAGTGAGCAGTGAAAAAAATATTGCATTTAGATTAGTCATGGAACTTTTTTCAACAATAGTAATAATGTAGAAGCAAAATATGAACTGGAACAGTTCATAGTTGCATGGCTTTAATTAGCATTTTCTAGAACAAATCATGTGAGCATTTGCTATTGTGGAAATTTTTTTTATGATTTATCATGAGTTGTTTTAATTGTTTATTGAATGAGACCCAAGCCATGTTTACAAAACACAGTGGCTGTACTCACACAATCTAGTAATCCACAATGCGCAATGGGTGAGTTCAGCCATATTCTCCTTACATGCAGAATTAGGTCCTTCTTTTTCATTAAATAACAGCATTATGGGTAATGTAAAGCATACAAATAAGACTTCAGGTAAGACCGTAAGTGGAAGGGGTTATTTTACAGATACTAGGTTTAACAGGAACTGTAACTATAACTGCTAATGTTATATTTAACAAAGAATGTATTTCCTACAGGGGGAGATTGGTTGACCAAAGAGTTTACATTTGCAGCGAAATACTTGGCAATTACCTGCATCGTTTTAATCCTGATGACAGATAATCAAATCAGAGATTGGACCTGCCCGTTATTATTGCACTTAGCAGTGAGCTCTCTCAGAGTAATGGCAATCCTTTGAAATATGGGAAATTTCAATCCATGTCTTTCCTTTGCTTACTAGGACAGGATTCTCAGTGCTCGTAACCAAGAGGAATGGATGCTGCCTGATTCAGGAAACGTAGGTCAGCCATGGCTCAGTTGAGATAAGTGACCGACTTGGAAAGCTGAACTGGAACGGACCAGTCAGAAAATCTCAGGCTGCAGGTTAGACTGAAGTCTGTGGAGCCCACAGAAGTTGAGCTCAGCTCAAGGCAGAATTTACTCTTTGTCTACTAATAAATAAGTACCCAATCAGAGATTTTGTACCACAGTAGGTTGTGAACAGTCAGGGATGCTTAACTTCCCCCCAAATATTAATTTTTGGAGTCCCAGAGTTGTTTGGGAGTTGAGGAGCACCTAAATCAATTAAACAAACAAACAAACAGATGCCACTAATTTATTGAAGGGGGGTTGTCTTTCTTTTCTGTGTGCAATAAACTGTTCTAGTGTGCCTGTCAATTTCTTTCCTCTACATTAAGATAAACAAGCAAATAAATTATCTTTCTGTGGAATTATGATACAATTTGTTTTGCTGATTTTGGTCTCTTGAGATGGAAACTCTTGGGAATTAGCTTTCACCCCCTCCCTTCCTGGGAATGAGCAGATTATAGATTGGATAGGATCCAAATGTACCACATTTCGTGGAAAAATAATCTACTCATGGAAAGGCTGTTCCATTCCAAAGTATGTAATGAGAAAAGTTAAATAAAGAAAAACACATCCAAAGATATTCTTTGACTTCTGTTGTAAAGTATCCAGGTTGAATATAAAAATCTCTTAAATAAGCAAAACTTAGAGAGGCTGTTGTAAGCACAAGAATGTTGCAGAATTTATTATTTCTATTTAATTTTTATTTAATGCGTATCTATTCTAGTTCTGTAAATTCTCATGCAGGCTCTTAGAGAAGCATTTCCTGAAAAGCTCTCATGCTTAATCTCTTTGATATTCGTTTCTTTGGAGAGAATCTTCCACTCTTCTTTTTTCTTATTCCCTTTTAATCAGAACACTGTTTTATATTGTATATATTATAAAACAGAAAAATTATTTATGTAAAATTATTTTATAAAAACATTAAATCCTTACTTTATTTTTGATAGGAATTTAATATTTCAAATATTCAGTGAAAATGGAGTTTTAACAGACTAGAAGTATTTTATTTTACTGACTCCAACCTGAGGAAGAGTTTCGTTTAAAATGTATTGGATAATTTTTCTTGCCTCAGATAATCAACATTAGTTACTATTGTAGGCTTTTCTTTTCCTTGGACTCTCTTTAGTATCCAGACATTGTTTAAGAGTCATCATAATGTTCAAACTAAAATGGATTCTCATCATAAATTGGTGACTTCTCCCAATGGAAAACATTGGGCTAAATTATAAGTTTGTGTCTTGGGTTGTTGTCCATTGGGATAAATAAAGCTGATTCACACTACTTGCCTGGGTGTGCAGTAAACTCTACACTGGCAATTTTAAGCTATCTTACCATTTAAGAAGGGCAGAGAAAATGTAAGGCAGTTGTGGCTTGCCTCTCCCAACTTTGACTGGTGAGCTGGTCCTCTTCTCTGGTTGTTCCTCTAATGAAGGAAGGGAAGCCTCTAGATGGGCAGAAGGGAAGCCTCAGTTTCCCTGAGTAAACCTGCTTTGTGCTATAGAGCATCTCCTAACTGCCTGTTTAGTTTAGAATTCTCAGAGTTGGTCTTTTGCTTTTACGTTAAAATCTTGTCCAATCCCAGCCTCTCTTCTGTGGGCAGTCAGAGCAGCTCCAACTCCAAGATGACTTGGATTAAAATGGTTAACAAACTTTTGTGTGCCTCCAGGATCCTGAAAGCTGCTCGGAAAGCAAGGCTAAAATTTCTGGCTTTAGGGCAGAGTCAAACCAGAGGGCCCCAAACCTTTAATACCAAATGTAATGTCAATGTCACACTAATATAAATCCATATCAAGGTCCTTAGCTTTGGCTAATCTCAGATATTTGTTCAGTATTTTTCTTCCAATGGTGCATGAATCACTGGGAAAGACTGGAGGGAGGTTGACAATTTCTGCAAACTTTTTTCCTTATCTTGCTACCGATGAGCACGTACAATAGTGCTGGGAATTAAGACTTAAATTGGAAGATATTCTGAATGCTAATTGGGAGTGCATTTGTGCAGGCTGACTGAAAGTATTATAGGACAAAATGACAATAGTAGGAGATTATGGGCATTTTTTCAGAGCAATAAGATGTTGGTTGGGCTGAACAAAGTTCCTTCCACAATTTTGTCAGTCTTTCTTCTGAGCAAAGGTTCATGCAGGGGCATCTACCAGGGAGGGTCAAAAAAAGTCAAGATGGTGATGTGACGCATCTAAAAAAAGGACTGGGGATTTGATTGTACAGTCTTGCACATCTTGACTTTTTTGACTGCCAGCCATGGACATACCTGAGTTCGTGTGTAAGAGTAGGAAAATTAAGTTACATACTTGGTGGGGAGGCCAAAAAATAATTTGAATTTGGGGAATGTTATTCCTGAAGACCCTTCCCCTATCTTTTTATAGACCTTGTCAACTTTGGGAAAGACCATCTAGCAGGCAATCTGAAATGGAGGCAGTGTCAGATTCAGCCAGCACGGCACAGCGAACGCCGCTGCTCAGTTTCACCTAGTCAGTTTCACCACCCCAGGCGCTAGCAACTGAAAAGGGGAAGTCAGCCAGACTGCGAACTAATTGCTGACAGGTGGCGGTGGTTAACTCTGTCCGAGAGGGGATACATTGTATCAGCGCCGGCTTCCCTCGAGCGCTGCAGACAAACGGAAGTGCAGCAGCTTGGAAGCGCAGCGATCAGCGCGTGATTAAGAACTCCTGGCTTTACGTGCAACAGGAAAGCTTAATGAATACAACAACCACACAAACAATAGACGGCAATCAAGAGGACAAAAGAACCGGACTGAATCTGCCATTTGGGCGAGGGGGGATTACTGTGGGTAATCGGTAACTAGGCAACGGGGGAAAGCGCAGGAATGGGGAACATATAAAACACCATGTAAGCTATGCCAAGCCAACCCTGGCTTTGTCTGTATCTACCTACATTACACTCTAGTAAACTTCTTTTGCTGAACCTGCATGTCATGAGAGTTTCATTAGAGCTGAATGTGGTAAACCTTACAGGCAGAACATCCCAGCAAGTGATGCTTTGGGATAGTGCAGCATTATGCCAACATAAGATTAAAAGAAAAATGCTTCCTTTTCATCCATCAAGATTAAGAGGAGACCTATCTTTTCTTTCCCTTGTCTCTCCAGCAATGATAGTATATGATCATGTTGCATCTTTCCAAGGCATTGCAAAAGTACCCAGCTGATGGACTTTTTAAATATGAAAGGAGGAGGAGGAGGAGAGAAAGCCCTCAGAGAGCTGATCTAATGGTATGTGGAAACGTCCTTGGGAGATAAGAGGGAGAGCTGCAGACTGGACAACTAGCATGTAAAAGATTTCTCAGCCCAAGAAGGAGAGGAGGTATGGAAAGCATTTCAGAAAGGGCCCTCCCTAGTTTTCTGGAGAGTAAAAGGAAAGGAGGGGAGAAATACTTTCAGTCTTGCAAGATTCTGTTACTGTAGAGTACTGACTAAGATAGAGTTAGTACTCATGGTTGTGCTTCTTGTCTGGACTACCTCAAAGGGCTAACAGCTAGAAAGAAAGACAAGAGTGCTACATCCTTCCACAAGTGCTGAGTTTCTATCCCAAATGTCCTCTCTGTCTTAATTTTCAGGAGGGTTTTAGTTTCCCCTTCCCAAATCTATCAAGACTTGAATTAGGCCTCTCTCTTTAACTTCTTACCTGAAGTAGCAAATAAGATGCTGCCTCTCATTCTAAATGGAAATGGTGAAGTTTCTCTGGAAAAAGGAGAGACCGTGAGATTGCCCACTTGCACTCCAGATGGCTGCTCCTCATGAGTAACTGGGATTTTTGTAGTCAGCTTGTGAGTTGAGCTGCTGGGAGTCGAGGGATTTCAATCAAGTTCACAGCCATAGTGCAGCCTACAGTATATGGACTTAAAGTTTGCATGAGCCTCATTTCTTAACCACTTTTGGATGTAACTAATTTACAGCTAAAGAGAGATTTTCTGAGTGTCAGAATAAGAAAATTCCACTTGGTGAGTTATTATTTTTTCTGGATTACAAAGGAATAAAGAAAAAACGGGTTAAAATGGATAAAGGGGACAGATATTTTGAAATATTATTTGTTTTGGTGAAAGTGCTTTTGAAAAAATTGGAATTAAATTAGACAAATGAACCGGATCTTCATGGGAATGTTTTTTTGTTTACTATTAAAGAGTGCAGACAATTGGTGGATTTTACAGAACAAAAGATAAAGGTAATATGAGCCAGACTGTGATGCTGACTGTAACTATGGAGTGCCACTTGAAACGAAAGTATCAAGGGCCCAGGAAGACAAAAGAGGGGAAAAAAGGGAGGGGGGCTTCCCTTTACTTTTTCCCTTGTTTGAGACACTTTCATTTTTATATAATACCATAATGGCAACCACCAGAAAAGTGGCAAGAATGAAGCGGAGGAGAGGATCACTAGAGCAACCTGTAGAGAGAGGAATCACACTAGATTTGCTTCAGAAAATGTTTAAGCAATTGGGCAATGTTAGAATCACTTGATACTAAATTGACAGCTTTCAAAAAAACCCCAAAAACCTCTGTAAAACAAGTGTCTGTAAATGTAAAACAAATTAATGACAAATTTTGTCAAATTTTTGGAGAGTAAGACAGAAGTTACAGAGAGTTGGATAGAGAACTAGATAATCTGGCTCTATTGGAATTGAAAGAGAAGGAATTTTGTTTGAGATTTAGAGCAATCCCAGAGGATTCTAGTAAAGATATTAGAGAAAAGGTTATTAAAGTCTTAGCAATTTTTTTGGATTGGGATGAAGAAGTTATAGAGGCAGAAATTGATAAAATAAATACAAGATTTGCAAGAATAAGAAATGTTCCAAGGGATGTTTTGGTGCACTTTGTCAGGAAGAAGACAAGGTATCAAGTTTTGCAGCAACATTTTAATACAAGACTGAAGATTGATAATACAGATATAATTGTTCTTAAAGAAATTCCTATTATAATTTTGTGTAAAAGAAAAGAGTATTCTTTTCTGACTGAGAGATTAAAACAGAAAAAGATCCCATTTTGATGGGACAAATTGGAAGGTGTGATTTTTACTTTTAAATAGCAGAGGTTTTGATTGAGTTCTGTCCAAAATTCAAGGAGGAATTGGAAGAGTTTTAAATGGAGGTGTCAGAGGAGACTACACAAAAACTCTGACAGGTGCAACAAGAAATTGAAAGGGATGATACTGACCTAGGTGCTATAGGTATCGATTTTTCTAAATTCCTGGCTTGATTGTGGATTACAAATGCTTAACATGGAATATAAATGGAACAAATGCTCCCCAAAAGAGGAGAAAAAAAATCCTATGAAAAAATCAAAACAAGATATAATTTACCAACAAAAGACACATATTAGAACAAAGGACATAAAATATTTGATTTATAAAAATTTGGGTGAAGAATTTATTTCAGTAGGCACGGAAAATAAATAAATAAAAAGAAATGGAGTTTTTTCTATATAAATCCCCAACTAAAACCAGAGCATGGTAGATTTGTTGGGGCGGAAGCTAGCGTGTATGGGACAAAGACTTTGATACTGGGAATTTGTGCCTCAAATGAGGACAAAGTATTGTTTTATAAATTAATTATGAAGAGATTAATAGGTTTCTCTTATGAAAATTGGTGTTTGAAGGTGGATTGGAATGGAGTGATCTCCCCATCACTGGACAGAACTTCTAAGAAAAATATTAAAATCACTCAAGGCAAATTATCAAAACTTTTATTTGATGTGATGGCAGGTTGATATATGGAGACAAAAAAGTGATAATTCAAGACAGTATACATATTTTTCTGAAAGACATAGATCCTTTTCAAGAATAGGCATGATTTGGACTTAGCTAGTAAGGTTTCTAAGGTAGAGATATTACCAAATACTTTTTTGGATCATAATCCTGTGAGTTTGGTTTATAAAAGGAAATCTAATTCTTTTAGATGGAGACTAAATGAAATGTTGTTACAGAAAGAAGCAATAGTGGTGGATTGTAAAAAGTAATTAAAAGGATTTTTTGAAAATAATTTAAGTAAGGGCACTGATTTAAGGATGGTTTGGGTTGCAAATAAAGCTTTTATTAGAGGTTATTTTATACAACATAATAGTAAACTTAAAGAAGAGTCAAGAGAAAACACAAGCTATTTTGGATGAAATAAGAAATAAGAAATAAAGAAATTTCCAGAGAAGATAAGTATTTGTCAACAAATTAAGCTTTTACAATGACAATTATCTATGTTAACAGAGAAATAGAAATAAAAATGGATTATGTAAAGTAAAAAAAAATTGAGTTTGCAAATAGGAAAGGTGCCTGGACCAGATGGATTATCAGGTTCTTATTATAAGAAGAAAGTGTTCTGACTATGAACTTTTACAACTTTTACAAAAGATGATGAACTCTATCCTACAGGGAGGAAAGATGCCAGAGAGTTGGAAAGAGGCTAATATAGCATTAATACCTAAGGATGGACAAGATTTGACTTTCAGAAGAAACTATCAACTGATATTATTATTGAATAACTACTATAAATTGTTTACAACAATTTTGGTTGGGAGGTTGAAAATAATTTTTCAAGAATTTATTCATGAGGATCAATGTGAGTTTTTACCTATAAGACAATTAAAGGATAATATAAAAAATGTGTTGGACATTTTGGAATATTTGGAGCAACATAATGAAAAACAAGCCTCATTGATCTTCTTAGATGCAGAGAAGGCCTTTGACAATTTGAATTGGGTTTTCTTGTTCAAAGTTTTGGAAGATACGAATTTTGGAGAGGACTTTATAAAATGGGTAAGATCAATCTACACTTCACAGAAAGCACAAGTAATTGTTAATGCAGATCTACCATAACCCTGTGAGACACAAAAAGGAACAAGACAGGGATGCCCATTGTCTCCTCCCTTGTTTATTTTGGTTCTTGAAATACTGAATAGAGATATTAGACCAGAGGAGACTCTGTGGGAGTATAGATTAAAAAAGAAACTTACAAGTTAAGGGCTGTTGTAGATGACTTGCTGTTGGTTCTGGAAGATCCTTTAAAAGGAATTGAAATATTAATGGGCAAATTAAAAGAAGTTGGTGCATTAGCAGGTTTCAAAATTAATAAACAGAAGACAAAGATGCTAACAAAAAAATTGAAAATAAAAGATCAAACAGAATTGATGAATAAAACGGGTTTTAAGATTTGAGAAGAAGGTAAAATATCTGGGTATCACTATGACAAATATGAATTGTATGTTATTTCAAAATAACTAAGTTGAGACATGGAATGAAATTAAAAAAAATACATTAAGATGGGAGAAGTTACAACTGTCATTGCTGGGGAGAGTTTCTGTGATAAAAATGAATGTCTTGCCTAGAATGATGTTTTTGTTTCAGACAATACCTGTTTTGGCAACCGATGCACCATTTAAACACGGCAAAAGGATATATCTAAGTTTGTGTGGCAAGGGAAAAACCATGAGTTAAATATAAGGTGTTACAAGATGCAAAGGAAAGAGGAGAACTGGGTCTACCAGATTTGAAATGGTATTTTGCAGCTTGCTGTTTGGTTTGGATGAAAGAGTGGGTACTGCTAAAAAACAGAAGGCTTTTGGAGTTAGAAGAACATGACCTGAGATTTAGGTGGCATGGATATTTGTGGTATGATAAAGTCAAGGTTAATGTGGATTTCAAAAATCATTATGTTAAACATGCCATATTGAGAATATGGAATAGATACAAACCCAGGTTGTGCCTGAAAACACCTTTGTGGATCTCAGCAGAAGAAATATTTTATAGACAAGAAATAATAGGCAAACACAAATGGCTGACTTACTGCGAGATACTAGAATGTTGTCAAGGGGAATGTAAAATAAAATCAAGAGAAGTACTGGTGGCAGAGTTGTCAATGGTTCTTTTATTTACAATTATTAGAAAGAATTAAAGTAGACAAAAGAATGTATGGTTTTGAACATTTTAAGACTGAGTTTGAAATAGAATTGGGTACAAATGATGAACGTAATTGCTAAAATGTATAAACTTTTATTGAAATTTGAAACAGAAAGAGAACAAGTGAAAGAATGTATGATAAAGTGGGCTAAAAATTTTGGTTATAATATACAGATGGAACAATGGGAAAATGTGTCTGATAGGATTGAAATGTACACTTTAAAAAAAGTCTATCGTCTATCTAATCTTTTCTTTGAATCTGGAGGCAACCAGCCCCTTAGGATGTGCAGGGTAGGCTGTGTGACATACCACTCTCCCCAATGCTTTGCTAATACCTTCTAGCATCTTTGTCCTGGAATTCCTGCCTCATTCTACCTAATTGCACTGGCTCAGGAGGAGAATATTTTTGTCTCCCTTTAAACAGAAAGTTTCAGGGGAAATGGAATCATAGAGCATC
Source organism: Python bivittatus (assembly GCF_059951505.1). Taxonomy (NCBI): domain Eukaryota; kingdom Metazoa; phylum Chordata; class Lepidosauria; order Squamata; family Pythonidae; genus Python; species Python bivittatus. The sequence goes on along the minus strand of NW_028277042.1, from coordinate 575,480 downwards.
TTAGCATCATAGACTTGGAAGGACCTATAAGCAGTCATCTAATCCAACCCTCTGCCATGTGCTGGAAAAGCAATTAAACCATCCATGAGAGATGACTGTCTAACCTCCTTGTAAAAACCTCCATAGAAAGATATAAGGATGTAAGTGTGGCAAGTTTCCTTGGCCCAGTTTGATGCACAGAAAACTATTCTCTTCACACAAGAGAATGTTTGACATCACCTAGTTGAAGGTTAGCAAGTATTCTGGATATGATGTAATGGAGTTCACTGGGAGACTTGGGGGCAGTCACTGTCCATCAGCCCAGATTGAGAGTGTGGCTGTTTGGAAGGGTAAAATTAGGTGAGATCCCCATGCATACTCTCTTGAGCTCTCAGGGGAAAGGTAGAATCTAAATGCAACAACAACAGTAATAGAAAATGAGTAAAAATAAACTTTCACTGAAGAAATGTACTTAGCAAACAAACAAACAAACATAAATAAATAAATAAATCTTTCCTTCACTTCTGCCCCCAGCAATCTCCAGAACGGTTTTCCAAGTATTTATATTTTTTTCTAAATGTTATTCATGCACACATACACATTCCACTTTAAAATATACAATTTTAAGATAAGACAACCTCCTCAAAGTGAAAGAAGATGGGCAAGACCAAGAGCTGGCAAACCGCAGCCTAAGAAACAACTCATTACGTTCAACTTGTGTCCAGTTGTGGAGCTGAACTGGACTGCCAGCAAGAGCCTTGCTGAAATGTTTAGTGCCCGTCTGTCCTACCGTTTTTCAGCCCACCAGGAGTGAGGGTTCTGACAGGTTTGGTAGAGAAAAAGGGTGGGGAGTTTGCTCTAAGGGGAAGGCCAGGAATCATACCCCTTAAGGTTTGTTTCCTGCAGTTTATTGGAGTTTTCTTGAATTTCCAGAGTCATTTCAGCAATACCCTGCAATCATTTATTCCAAACATATGCACACATCATGTTGGGTACAAATTACAGAGCCGTTTACACAGCTCGGTGATAACTGCTCATTTCCATAATGCTCTTCTACTCTACAATGCACAGCTTGTTATCTTTACAAGGAATTTGAAAAGTATCTTGACAAAGCAGTTGAAGATAAATGGAAAGCTATATGCAATCCAGAAGTGTGCACCTTTTAAAGATACTAAAAACGATAGGATGGTGCGGGGTGGTTGGGCTAATGCTACCAAGCCATCAACATTGCCTAGAATTCTGTAAGACCTAAAATAACAACCTTTAAAAAAAATTAGAGCAATTTTATATTCTGAAACAAAAATACTAGCTTGAGGGCCTCATCAGATGTTTTTAAAACGCAAATAAAAATTAAAAGTATGGTGGATTAATAGTGTCCAAGAAGAGAGCATACCTCTTCATGTACTTCTTTCAGGGCATTTGGAGGAATGGCCATTTGATCAAGAGTTTAGCCCAGGTCCTCAGAAAGTACGGTGGAAACCCTTTCCTCAGTCTCTTGCATGCCTGTATGGTTTATACACTTCTCAGAGTAAAAGTGGTAAGCCTGCTGCGTGCAGTCTGGAGTGGGGGTGGGATTGACCAGAATGGATGTATCTGATCCTTGTTTCCCTGCCTTAATCATTTGGAGGGGAAAAAAAATCCCAACCATAGAGGCTTTGCCATTATTAGTTTCATTCCCCTGTCCTTCCCAATTTGACTTTGATGAATATGAATTAAAATAGCAGCCTGAATTAGCTTTGCCAATATAAAGACTGTCTTCTGGTTTGTCTGCTGTTTTCCCCCAACCAAGAAAAGAGGTTGTCCCCCTCAGGTGGAAACAAATTTGAGAAATGTCTGGAATTTATATTTCAAAAGATGGTGAATTTATAAATATTTGCTTGCATCTTCCCTACAAACTGGGAGAGCCCTAATGGCAACATAGCACTTCTCAGTACTAGATAAAATCCAGTTTGCAAAAATGTTCTTCTGGTCAATCTAATCAGCTAAGTCAGAGAGGGTCTAAGGTCAGCCATATTTCCCTCCCCTTTTTATTCAGCAAGTATTTGTAAATGTTTGAAGTTTTTCTTCAAGCAGTTTTTACCTTATTGCCTGAAGAAAAATTCTTGATAGAAGCTTGCAACACATTTACAGTGGTTGGCTTAATAAAGATACTGCTTTGATGAATTTTGCATTTGAAAAATGGTGGTTATATTGGTGAAACTGCAGGATTGCAGACCAACACCTACACAACACACTCCTTGCAACTTGCAACTTGCCGCACACAAAGTTTTTAAATTGTCCTCGGGGGAGTAAGGACAGTGGCAACAGTCTGCTAATGGACATTTTGCAACTAGAATGCAATAGAGCGGTACTGAACTGAATGGAAGAGAACGGAAGGTGTGTTTTTGTTCGTGAGAACAATAACAATGTTCCTCAGTGCTTTGGGTTTGATTCCAAAAAAGTGCTTCAGAGTGTGCTGGAGCATGAACACAGAACCTGTCTGCAGCTCAGTAAAGCAGCCCCGTCTTTTTGCAGCTGTCCTCTGCCACTGCCGTGGGATCCTAGGAAAAAAAGAGGAGGCTATTTTGAAGAGTAGCAACTGGTGCTGCTTTTGCAGGCTCTGAAATATCTCGTTGGAATCAGATCTCAAGTGCTGCACAGCCCTCCTGTCGCCTAGAGGGCTGCACTGAGAGAAAAGTGGACCTCAGTTTCAGGAACATATGCACAGACATGCACCCTGCTGTTGCCTGATGCGTCGTCTTTAGCCCGCCAAGAGAATGCTAAGGAAGTAAAGTCCAGTGGTGCTTCTTGAGTCGTGGGCCACTGGAGCCAAAGCTAAGCTTCCTCCACATATCCTTCTCCAAGTACCTTGGTCTTTGCATTTCTGTGGAAGAAGAGGTGCCTGATGAAAAGGGATTGTCCATCGGTTGCTCAGAGGGTGGAAGGGAAAATCAGATATCAGAGGATCAGCTCCTCAGGGAGGAAACTTTTGATTGGCTTGAGCATGAGACGCAGCTGCGTTTGCTGAGCCCTGGCCTTCTCTGTTCCTCCCTTGGGTCTGGGTTAGATTCAGCCCCTGCCTGTTCCCCATCAATGAGTTTATGTGGTAGCCCCCAAGGCCCCCAGATCTACAACTTTCATTGCTTACTTTGCTTATTCCTTTATTTAGGAATATACTAAAGGACAGCCTTCAGTATATAGCCTGTCCTCTGTCGTCTTCCCCCTGCAACTCAAGTCAGCAACATACACTCTTCCTCCAGTTTAACCTGACAACAGCAACCCTGTGAGATAGTCTGGGCTGAGAAAAAGCAACTGCCTTAAAGTCACGCTGGGAACTTGTGACTGAAGTTGAACCAGGGTCTCCTCAGTTGAACACCAAACCCTAAACCCTGGCAAACCATTGTTTATGGCTGGTTACATTATTGGGCAGCCACATTTTATTCTGGCATGCCCTGAAAGAAAACCCTACTGAAAAAAAAAGGGCTACCATATATATGTTCTTGATATTTCTATCAATAATAGATAATGGAAAATCCTTAATTATTCTGCAGCATATTTGACATTATTCAGCCCCAAACTGAGAAGATGCAGGTTCCTTGCCATTTGTGAGGGAATTTCATAGCAGAAATGCAGCTTGATTAACTCCAAATGAGGCTGCCCGGCTGACTAAACAATTCTCCTTTCTAGGGCCTTTCACTCGTACTCAGGCAAAATCTGGTTGTGGAAGGGGCTGATCTGAAGCATCCCAGTGTGTTTTTCTCCTTTTCTGGCAGTGCCCTTTATCTTCTCAACGGAGGTTTGTTAAAGAGGTTTGTTTTCTTCAGACAATTCTATTTTTAAAGCCTCCAGAGAGTGGGACCTTCTTGTTGTTTCCAGCAAACTCAAAAGTGCATGCTGTCACAGTTTCTGCTTCTGATTGGACATCGAAAGCAGAAGAAACTACAGTGCAGTGATGTGTCAGGAAAGATCAACCATGTAGAATTAGATGTTTCAAGGACGCATATCCCACTCCACACTCCCACCCCCAAAATCGCATCAGAGTTTCTGCCTCACCTGGCTGAGAGACCTCCCTGCTGTGCCTTGGTGGCTTTTTTCTTTTCCATTTGAAATGCAGAGTGAGTTAATAATTTTACAGGAACATGTAATGTACAGTAAGTGTGTGTAAGCTGCACAGTCCCTCACGCTTCAGTCCTGAATCTCAGATTTAGGCCTAGGAAAAGCAATCCAAATTAGCAAGAAACTCATACCTTTCTTTGAGGGCAAAATTCCAGGGGCTGCTGAAGAGTTCCCGGGGGGGGGGGGGATGATTGAAACCTGGTTAAGTGCCGGAAAAGAAACTGGTTTCCTCATCTTCCTCCTCCATATCTCATGAAGAAAGTGATGCATAAGAGGGAGCAGCAAAGCATTTATTCTGGAGCCAGAAAGACCAGACCAGCATCTCTAGCTAAAAACGGTATGCAAGCTCAGATCAAGGTGGGCACCCCTGCACTGAGGGGGAGGGTGTCAAAAAAGTAGAGATGGTGGTTGTGATGATATAATCACAGTGTCAGAACCTCCAGCAATCAATCTATCAGCTCGCTAGTTGCTTGCTTCGTTTCTGCCATAATTCGGGGGGGAGGGGGGACCAAAGAAGGTGAAACCGTTAACACAGATGGACTGTTATCTAGGGCCAGGAATGTCCAAGGTCGTACCAGCATGGGAACCAAGAACTGGCTGAGGAGAAGGGGGGTTAAGAAGTGAGGGTAAAAGTAGATTGGGAATGCACAGGCTTTTAGTTTCAGCAATGCTTTGAAGCTGCATGTACATCTCAATAAATGAATTTCTTTTTGAACTTGATTCAGGTTTCAAGAGATTTTTCTTCATTGAGATTTGAATATCGCAGATCTGACACACAGCTCCACAATCCATCCTGCAGTTGCAACCGCCATCTTCTTTGCCGCCCCACCCCAACCCTCCTTGCCTGTTTTGCTATTTCAGAGCACAGGAAGGACCATGGGCCTCATGTTTTCTATTTCAATCTTGGAGTGCTTCAGAGTTTCTTCCAGATTCCTTTTACAGGTGCTTCTGAGGTTGATTTCATTGAGGGCGATGCTAGAGGGGTAACCGCGGGTGCTGGTCTTGATATGTGTAGCTTTCCACTTCTGGCTGCTGAAGCTCCAGGTAAAGAATTGGGGGGTTTTCTGTTGGGATTTAATTGAAATATGGGAAGTAATTCACTAAATAGATGCGAGAACACCACACTGCCCCTGTGAGAATTTCACTGAAATTTTCTTCTGCTTGGCAAAGATTTCAAAAGCAAACTCTTTCTCTCTCTTTGAATGAGAACTGGTAGAAAAGGATGCAGGAGAACTTGGGGTGTTAAAAATTGTAACACTAGTATCCAAAAGCTATAAGGAATGAGAAACTATTCTCTTTTTTTTTCTCGGTTTCTCACACTCAGTTTCATGATGGGGAGAAATAGGGGGGACACACACGAATGATTACTAGAAAGTCTTCAGTTTCAAGTCCATTTAAAATAACATGTTTAAATAGCACTAATTGCATGTAGTTTTAGCTGACAGGAATGGGAAATGGCAAACAGAGGAAAGAGGAGATGATTGGTCTGTTAGAAGTTTTGAATTAACATACTGATTTTGAACCTGCTGAAAATATAAAAGAGCTTATAATGTTTGTGCACAGTGGAAGTATACTTATCATATACAGATAAACCCAAGGCTATGCAGAAACTGTTTTACTTTGGGGGTGCAAAATTGGGGGCTGCTACTGTTTTGTTTAAAGACCATTTGAAGTTACGATGGCATTGAAAAAAGTGACTTACAACCAGTCCTTGCACTTACGACCATCACCGTATCCCCATGGTCATGTGATCAAAATTTGGGCACTTGGCAACTGGCATGTATTTACAACAGTTGCAGTGTCCTGGGGTCACGTGATTGCCATTTGTGACCTTTCCAGGGACTTCCAACAAGCAAAGTTAATGGGGGAAGCTGGATTCACTTAATGACCATGGTGATTCGCTTAATGGCCGTGGCAACAAAGGGTGTAAAATTGGGCATGACTCACTGAACAGCCATATTGCTTAGTAACAGAAGTTCCAGTCCCAATTGTGGTTGTAAGTCGAGGACTACCTGTATATGCAATCTAGTATTCCTGAAAAAGAACTTGTGCATATCCCAGGGATCACGTATTAGAGGGGAAAAAACTCAAAATGTGTAAGGAAGAATCTACTCTGTTTGGAAGGCACTAACTTGGGTAAGGCTGGTCTAGGTTCCCTTTCACCACAGAAATTAGCATCCTGATTGCTGACCCTGGTTAAATGATTAAGTAGAACTCATTATGCATGGTTAGAGCCATCACGTAGGGCATATTCCCAATTATTCTTCAAAATGGCTGGTCTTTAGTTAGCAGTGAAATATTTTATTGTGTAATGTGCAGACTCACCACAGTGTACTTGAGATATACAGTATAGTACATAATTCATGGGCACTGCATACCAAACTGATACTTTACATTGGTAACATTGTTTTTTTCAAGAGCCTCCCGCACCACCTCCCGCATCCTCCCTACTCCTCTTGATATGAATTATGGAAAGGGAAACCAAACATAAGATTGCCAGTTCACATTATGAATTATTAGAAACTGGACTTGACGCACAGAATCCAGGGATAATATGACTTTCATTCATTCCCACCAGCTTGGCCAGTGTCAAGGAACTGTGAAAGTAATAGTCCAAAATATTGGGAAGACACCAGATTTCTTATCCCAATACTGCTTCCCCTAGAGAAAGCTGCATGAGGAGCAATTCTTAGTGTTTTGATTATTTGATATCTCAATTATGTACCACTTGAAATAATAAAAGGAGAGTTCTATATATAAGTAAAACCACTCTCTTCTCTACCCCTTCCCCTCCCTCCCTCCCTCCCTCCCTATTTTGAGGCCAATTGTGATTTACTTTTTTCGAGCCATGCCTGCTTATTATAATTGCTGCAGGGAAGCAGTAATCAAAACTCCAGTATGTCATCTGATGTCGCTGTTCCTGGTGTTCTTGTCTTATACTTCCAGATTGTTTCCCCACTTGGTTCAAAGAGTGTTGTCTCTATTGTGCTTTGCATTCCTTAAATCCTTGGCACTTGTGTGAAAATGTGTTGGATTCAGATCACTTTGTGAGTTTTCTTTGGACTTGGAGTTCAGAATATTGGAGGTTAAATTACTATGTACTATTGATTTTTGGAAGAGTGTCAGCTGATGACATACATGCAACCTATGGTGTACTTGGACTCCGTTGACTTTCTACAGTTTCTGTAGTTCAGTTTTGTGTGAACTAAGATGTCTTTTGCACTTTGGATTAAAATATTCATTTAGAAATTGGGAAAATGAATTGTATCCTACTGATGCTGGGTGAATTCTCTGCCCCAAAAGAGGTTGGTACTATTGAAGGGACTAGTGGAGTGATAATAGAAATGCTTCCTGTAACTGGAGGAGGGTAAATGTCCCCCTCTTCAAAAAAGGGAAAAAGGAGGATTCAGGAAATTACCCATTTGTTGCCTTGATGTCTATATTGGCAAATTACTTGAACAAAATATTAACATATGCATGAGCATTTGAATAGGAAGACAACAATTAATAAACACTGGCTTCAGTTTGTCACAAACAAATCATGGCAGTTATTACCTCAATAGATTGGGGGGATGTCATAGACATAGTATACCTCAACCTCCACAAAGCATTCAACAACATCTTTCACGGTGTTCTCGTTAATAAAATTGTAAAACGTGGAGTAGATGATGCACACGTTAGATGGATTCATAATTGGCTGATTAAGTGCACCCAGAGAGCAGAAATAAATGGTTCCACACCAGCTTGAAAAGCAATATCCAGAGGCATGCCTCACAGCTGTGTCCTGGGCCCTGTGCTGTTTCTGGGGCTTCACAAGCAAGAGGTGGAAAATATCCCTCTCTCACTGCTGTTCCTCTGCTCTTACTGTTTGAAGGCCTGGTCCCCCCTACTTAGAAATATGATTAAGCCTTCTAGAGTGACAGCTTTCAATAGAGCTGTCCTCCATCAATTCATCCAATCTATCCTTTAAAGCCATCAAAGTTGGTGGCTATCAACGTACATTAGGGTAATAAATTTGAAAAGTTAACTATGTGTTGTGTGAAGAAGTATTTTCCTTATGTGCCTGTGATCATGGCGCAAAGATGCTTTGCCAACCATCTTTAAGACATGCATGTTCATGATGGCCTTCATCTCATCCACAGCCCACAGAAGAGGCAGCTTAAAATCATATTTCACTGTTCTACTTTAAAAGAGCTTTTTATGCCAGCTTATTTTTCTGCCAGTTTACACACTGGAGGAATGCCAGGTAATAGAAGAGCACTAAATCTTCTTCCAGTCAGCTTCTTTGGATGACCCCTAGTCCTAGTGTTTGGGAGATTAAAAAAAATCTATGAGCTTTCTTTATGCCATGTTTGATTTAATACACTTTGATCATGTTCCCCCTCATTCACCCTTTTTGTAAGTGGAAGAGTCTCAAACATCAGAGCCCCTCTGCACATTTTTTGTCTCTATTAGAGTATATCCTTTTGCAGAGGTGTCAACCAGAATTTCTTAAAGCACCCCAGATATCAGCCATTTGGCACTATAACATTCCACAGAATAGAATTCACCTTTTTCATAGCTACCACAATCAGAATCAACATATTCACTGAAATATGTCCCCATGATTTTTTTCCTGGTTAGGGACAAACTGCTCAGATCCTGTCAGCATATATATGATGTTATGGAATTTTCCCCTAAGTGCATCACTTCATATTTACTTAAACTGCAGCTGCTGTTTGTGCTGTTCATCCGTTCATCCTTCTGGAGCTCTTCCCAGTCACTTTTGGTTTTCATCTCCTGAATTGTATCATCTGCAAACTTGGCCAGTTCACAGCTTACCCCTAAGTCAAGATCAGTATGAACACAAATCCTTGAGGGACTCTGCTTCTGACATTGCTGCATTGAGAAAATTGCCCGTTTGTTTTGACTCTTTGTTTTCTGTTTTTTTTTAAAACCAATTAGCAGTACCTAAACAGAAGATTCTTATACCACACGGCCACTAAGTTTGCTTAAGAGTCTTTGATGAGGAACTTCGTCAACAGCCTTTTGAAAATTCAAGTATATAATGCCAACGGGGTCGTCTCCACCCTATGCCTGTTGACTTTTCTCAAAGAACTCTACGTGGCCATTGAGCCAAGATTTACTTTTGGGGAATCCATGCAGCTTTTCCTTCTGATTCTTAATTATTTTTTCTTTGATTACAAATTTCTGACAATTTGACCAGAACAGACATTAAACTGACTGACATATAATTTTTGAGATCTCCCCTGGATCCCTTTGTAAAAACTGATGCCACATTGTTTGTTTCCCCATCCTCCGGGACTGACACCAATTTTACGAATGTTACGTATTTTTGCTGAAAGGTCAGCCTTCTCACATTGGAGTCCTTTACAAAGTCTCATGCAGATGCCATCAGGATCCAGTGATTAGTTAGCGTATCGTAGTCTTTCAAGATGTCCTAGAGTATCTTCTCTTGTTGCCTCAGATGGTTCAGATGCTCTAATTCAATCCCCAGAAAGTCAGCACAGGCTCAGATAACTGCCCTGCGTCTTCCACAGTGAAGAATTCCTTCAGTCTCTCTACAATCCCATAATTCTCCTTGAGCATCTCTTTCACTCCTTTTTCAACTGCTCCCCTGCTTGGTTGTCAGCTTAAGAAATGCTTCCCTTTGGTCTTAGAAACAGGGGGGCTAAGTTGCTTCACAGGGCAGCTTTCACGGAGCGCTTTGGTCAGACCCGCGTCAAGCAAAGCACACTTTGCAAAGCCCTCCTTCCCCATCACTGGATCTGCTTCTGAGTGAAAAATTGCTGGGGGGAGGGTCATTCTGCTTTATTTTTTTAATTAAATGTATACGGCATCAAATCCAGCAGACTCAAAGTGACTTATAATCAAAATAAAACATCAGTTGCAGCAACAATATAACATTCTTTTAAAAAAGGAAAGAAGCATCAAAATGCATTAAAGCCAGTCCCTCCATTGTTGTTTTCCAACATTGTCCCCCCCCCCCTTTCTTTTGAAACAGTGAACGGCAGTGTTTCATTTGCATGGAAGCTGCCTTTTTTCCAGCACGGGCCAGATTCCCTTGGGGGCCCCAGGGGCTGCAGGATGGATGGGATGAGCAAGCTGAGGCTTGGTCCATGCATGGGGTCCTGATTTTTGGTCCCTGAGAATAAATGTTGGGAACAGTCAGGGACAAAGAAATCACTAGACAGATTTTAAATGGATTCTGGCCTTTTCTTCCTAGGAGCCCTTGCACTATATAGGACCTGAGAGAGCTCAGAGACAAATGCCAATGTTGTATAGATCAGGAGGAGGCTGGTATAATTAAATTTCAAGTGAAGAGAAGAGATGTGGCAATGGCTCTTCTTCGGACTTCAGAGGTGGTGGGGTATTGGCAGTGCCATAACTAATGCGAGGAGTAAATCAAGTGCGATTCTGCCTTTGATGTCAGGGATGGAGGAAAGAGAAAATTCAGCTGGGTTTTCTCTTGCACATATTCTGCAATTTCATGGAAGAAGGAAACCTTAGGACTGATTTCTCTTTAGAAGACAAGCATGCCTGGTTTATCCAAGTGCTTCAGATGTTGTTATCCTTTCTGAATAAACAATGAGAAGTTTGTTTTGTGAGTATTGGGGGCTTGGAATAATTTCCGTGGAGTGGATAATCTATATTTTCTCCTCAATGCCTAAATTGCAACCTATTGAAACAAGAAAATGCTTTTACTCCAGCCTCCATTGCTTAGGGCCTTGAAAGGAAGAATAGAGATGGCTTATCAGATTTGCAGGAGACAGAATTGGTGGGATAGTTTATAACCTAGAAAGCAGAAATAAAATTTAAAACAATCATGACAGATTAGAGAAGTGAGCTGAAAGTAACAAAATGAAATTTAACAGTGAAAAATACAAAATGCTTCACTTAGGAAACAGAAATGAAATGCACAAGTACAGGAATGGCAGCTACCTGGCTTGGTAATAATATTCGTGAGGAAAGATTTCAGAATAATAGTTGAATGCAAACTGAATACAAGTCAGCAGTGTGTTGCCAAGAAGATAAAGCAAAAGCAATTTTAGGTTGCCTCAACGGAATGATCAATCTCTAAGCTTGCACGGAACAGAGATTGAACTGGATGTCCTAGGGAGACGCTTCCATGAGTCGAAGTACCATGAACTGGCACAGGATGCCAAACAAAGCAGCAAAAAGTGGAATTTCTTTGGATGGAATCCAGTTTATGCATACAGAAATTAGCCATACAATTATTTCTTTGGTGATACCACTTCAAATTACAGATAGAGGAGTGACTTTCTTTGTGTTGTCCTTTGCAAAATAATTATATTTCAGGAAAGGAAGAAGGAGAAGGAGAGGAGGAGCAGCAGCAGCAGCTGCCCTTTGCTTCTCTGCACATTTGAGTGCTCTGGTCTTGACTGCTTCCAATGGGCCTCCCTGGAAAAGGTTATTCTGCCATCTCAGACTGAGGTCTGTTTGATTACTCCAAGTGCACTATTCTTCAGGATACTTTCCCCTCTTCAGAAGCAACTGCCAATGATATCTTTGTACGGTCCAGTGCATTAGGATGATGCCCATCATTCAGAAATCATTCAGAAATATGGTTGGCAGACATTTTGGAGTTCAGACACTGTGTTTTATTTTATACTCTCAAGACAACTCAATAAGCACCATTGCCTCTTGTCCAGTTGACCAGTAGCCCATTACAGCTTGCTGCTATTGTTTATTCTTTCTGTCCATTTTCTCAGTTATCACTCACGTCTCTCCTAGTATTACATTAGATCCCAGTCTTTCACACAGGTCTGGAGATGGAGGAGCCCTCGTGCTATGGGGACCAGTCCCCTTCTCAGATCAGGAATCCAGATTAAAGTATTCCTGACAGATGGCTGGCCAATCTCCACCTGAACACATCCAGCAAAGAGGAGCCTGGCATGCTCTGACCCAATTCCCAACTCCCCTTACTTTGGTCTGCCAGCTAAGGGTGGTTCAATGTTGCCCATGTCCTGAGGGCCACAGGATGCCAACTGCTGCCCTGTGGTGACTGGCCTGGAAATGGTTCTGAGGGCTCTCTTCCAAGCCACAGTCATGGTCCAGGAGCTGCCTTGGCCCTTATCCCCTGTTCTTTCTGGTATCTTGAATCATTCTTCCTGTGTCTCCATCTCTAGAGGATTTTAAGAGGAAGCCTGGATGGTTTGATCGGTTTTCCGGCACATTGCAGAGGGCTGGACTAGATGAACCTTGTGGTGCCTTCCAACTCCACAGTTCTATGATTAAAGGTGCTACATTGCCACTTCCCTGAATCTTTTGACATAAATCAGGAAGCAAACTTCACTCCCTGGTCTCTCTCCAAAGACACTGCTAGGATGAATAAAATGTACATTCCTGTTCTCTTTCTCTCTCTTAGAACAACATTTGCATATTAGAATTCTGCAAAAATAATGATAATATCCTTTACTTCCACTGAATTCAATTAAGAAATGGAGTGAGGGCCTCCAGCAGGAGCATCCCTGAAATGTGAGGGATGGGTTCTGTGGATCCCACACTAGAGGAGGGAGAACATCACAGCTGTTTAGGCTATTTTGCATTGTGTCACTTGCCACAGACCACAATTACATCCTTGTATTGCTCGAGATCTTTCTTTCCTGTTAGGACTGAAATTGCATGCTGAGTGGAAAATTCAGCCATGCTTCAGATTGCTTCCATTTCTGCTACTGTTTTATCATTTTATCACCCGGGGGAACTTTGAGCAATAAAGTTTTCTGGGCCCCCAGTTGAGTAAAAACTAATTTGGGAATTGCCACCATTAGACTTCTGTAACTTAATTCAATTAGACTTTCTTTTTCTCTTGGTGTTGGCCATTTATTTATTTTTTTCACTAAGTGTGTTTTCATATACTTAACAAGCCCAGTTTACGTGAATGGATTTCTAAAAAGTCTTCAAGAAAAGCAAATTATTGGAGACATATTTATCATAGAGTACCAACTTTCTTTTTTTTAAAATATAATTTTAATGAAAGTTTTAAAAACAAGAGTAAAAATTAATACAAACTAAAATAGAGTAAGAAGGAAAAAAGAAAAGGAGGAAATATAAAAGAAAGCTGAAGTGCAAAAAGAAAAAAAGGTAGAAGAAAAATAGAAAAGAAAGAAAAAAAGACATAAAGAAGTGGCTTCCGATCTTCTTTACAGCAGTTATAAGTACAACTGTAGATTTACCTCTTTCTCTAAAGTTACATCGTGACTCTTCTTTTCCTATAATCTATCAGAATCATAGATCATAAGTTAATGTTTTTCTGTTTTATGCAAAAAATCCATTAAGGGATTTCCAGTCACCAATAAATCTGTCTGTCTGTCTGTCGATCGATCGTATTTATATAGCCACCCATCTCACATAAAAGTGACTTTGGGTAGTGTACAACCATTCTGAGATGGCAAAATTGATTTGTTTGATCAGAGAAAAGACAATTAGATATTGTCTTTTCTCTGATCAAACAAGTTAATTTAGCCATCTCAGCAAGTTCCATCATCTTCACCAACCACTCCTCCATTATAGGTATTGCCAAATCTTTCCATCTTTGTGTGTACAATAATCTCACTCTGGTTATCATATATAAAACAAAATTTTATGACTTTTTTCCAACTGTTTATCCATCTATAAAATACCAACTTTCTTAAGGGTGAAGAGAGAAACACACCTTAAGTACTGAGAATGAATTCTGGTAGAGGACTCTCCCAGCCTGGTAATAATCTTCTTGTCTTCTCAGCATCCCAGAACTTTAGTTGTCAGTTATTTATAGGACACAATTTAAGATGATGGTGGTGTTAACCTTTAAGCCTTAGCAGGTGGCAAGACCTAGCCAACATTGGTTGATCTCAAAAAAAGACCCTAAGCAGCATAGAACCTTTTTAATAACTGGGTGAGTCCACCAAGAGATCTGCAGCATAGGCTAGATTCATTGCAGGAGGCACCACATGACTGATTTAATTCTTTTGGGGATTCCTCAGACATAGATAGCCAGATGTTATTCTGTGGGGTTCAGGCATTCTACTGGGAATTGAATTCATGGACCTTCGCACTTAGATGACTATATAGCGCATTAGCTTTAGGAGCTATCCAGGTCTTGGTGCTCAGTGGTTGCATAACATAATGTAACATCACTATCTTTATTCTGAGACTTTAAGGAACATGGACTGTATATGCTACAGTATTCTGAAAGGTTAGACTGGGAAAATTTTAAAAAAAATCTGAGAAGAAGATAATGGCAAACCACTTCTGTATTGCTACTGAGGAGGTCAACAACATCAAAATGGCAGGTGTGACTGGAACAAAGACCCACCCTTTTTACGCGCAAGCAATGCATTCATGGCACATTAAAAAAGATTGATCACCTGGTTGCATCTGCCATTTTCATGTAGTTAACTCCCCTATGATTGCCGAGACAAGTATGTCAGTGTGTCTCTGAAGTTTGCTTGGAGTCAAACTCAGCATGGCTTGTTTTGATTGTATTAACTAAGAAGCTTGGGAGCAAAGGACCAAAGGATTCCCTCTGGCATTACTTAGACGTGGCTCCAATGTCAGAGGTGGATTTCCCTCGCACCCAGGGAGAGTCATGTCCTGCATTACTCCCAGACTTCAGAATGCACCGTTCTCTCTCCCCATCTTTAGAAGAACAGCTAGATGCTCCTCTGTCATCAGGTCTGGAGGGAGGATTGTTGAACAGGTTTCTTTCTCATATGTAAATTTATTAGTCACCCTATAGCAACTTTCTCAGGGAAATGTATAAAAAGGACAGAGATAAAAATAAATACAAAGATATAAGGAAAGAACGATCAGTGAAACAGCTGTCGTTAAAAGGTTCTGAGGCTAAAGCAGCAGAGATAGAATCAATTTAAAAACACACAGCAGCAGAAGTGCAGAATCCATAGATTCAAGAGAATGAGATCTTTGCCTTGTGCCAAAAAGTCAAGAGAGGCCAGGAAGATCTTTTTGGAGAGGACATTCCATAGTGAAAAAGCAGCTATCAAGAAAGGCTACTGTTGGGTGGCTCATTGTCCCTCACTGAAGGACATTTGAAGGAGGTCTCCAGTAATGACTTGAATAGGAATAAGCAGGAGGAGCTATTCCTTTAGACATTGTGATTCTAAATCATGATGGTTGGATGCTAGGATTATTGTTTAGACTCTAAAGTATGGATGGCACCACTGGAGTTTGGCATGGCATCTGAATTTAATTGGTGCCTACCTTGAGCCTTAAAAATATGAGCCCCCATTGGTGCTAAACAACACCACGAGTCTTCCCCACCTGGTACCTTCCAGATATAATAGGATTATCACTGCTCCCAACTAAGACTGAGATTATAATCCCAACACATCTAGGTAGCTGCTGTTTGGGGAAGATGGCTTGAATTTATGGGTTATCAAGCTCTTATTTGCCCATGCCAGATGTTGCTGGCAGGGCCAACCTAGGAGACAAATGATAGATGGTGATGATGAGGATGATGATATTTATTTCATTTGTCAGGGCAATGCATATACCTCCTAGTTGATGAGATATGGTATTTTGGCTTGCAAGGTAAAGTCCCTAGCCTGCATAAAATGGCTTGCTAGACTTGCTTGGGGTAAAACTGAGCTTTGATTCTGTTTGTAACACATTAGAAAAAATGTGCCAATACTGGCTGGTACCACTAGCAGGGAATGCTTCATGTGGCATGGCTGACAACTTAGTCTACTCTTTTTTATTTTACTGACAAAATGTTTTGTGAAAGCCATACTTATGGACCTGTTTGGGGCCCATGATTGCAGCTTGGAATGTATAGTAAGAGGAGTGAATGATAAAGAAAATACCTTAACAAATGCAGACACCCCTGAAAGAGAGTAGAGAGTGGTTACAGTGATTACAATTAAGGACTCACCCACATCCTGTTTGCCAAGGACATGCTGTCACAACAAAGCCTCCATCTTGTTGCCAGTCTGCTGCTGAGGCAGGCCAAAGCCTGTCCCTAGCATTCTGGTTGAGAATAGCATTGTCCATCTTACAACAGCAGAAGACTTCCCCTATGGGCCTTCCAGGTGCATGGAGGAGGAGGAGCCTTCAAAAGCAAGGAGAGAAGATTTAGTTAGTTGATTTTCTTTTCCTTTCTTGTACCCTTTGCATCCAATGTCTTCTGCTGACTGAATCTTACTCTTCTGCATTTTTTCTACTGTTGCTTATCCTTAAGGGGAATAGCATGAGGAACATATATGTACATATGTACGATGTTTTATTTTGGCTTCAAAATGGATTTAATGGCACAGTCAGAGCATTGCACCCTCCCAACTGAGCTCAGTTTCTTGGTCACACCAATGCAATGCAGAAAGTAGCTTTTAAAGAAAACTAGGAGTGCAGCAAAAACTGGAAAAAGAAAATGGTGGTGGCTGTCAGATCCAGCCCAAGAACAATGATGAAACAGTCCAGTCCAGTCCAGTTCCTTTATTTGCTTACACCTTATAGACAGAATCTTGCCAAATCTACACTACACTACACTACACTACACTACACTACACTACACTACACTACAGCAATTAGTGGATATACCCTGTGAGATCCTAGGGAGTGGCTGTCCTGAACCTCTTTCTCTTCCCACACTCCCCCTGCGGACTCAGCTGCCTCTTGCCTCCCCCCCCGGAATGCAGCCCCTCCCTCCCGATAGCCTTGATCTTCCACATCCTCCTTGTAGATACGTTCCCTCACAGTGGCTGTTCCATCCGAAAACATCAGGATGCCCCTCTGCTGCACTCCTCAGCCACATGCAAAGCAAGAGCACCTTGTGTATGTCTGTGCATCCATGTGTGATGGAGAGAGGGCAGCCGATGCTTCCGTTTGCCCTCAGATCGAATTATCTATATTAACAAGACGATTAAATAGCAGTCAGAATCTAACAGACAAAATTGGACTGAAATTTACTAGTCACCCATGGGGTGATATAAAAACAGCTTGAGCAAAAGAAATTGGTTACTGCAATAGCAATAAGATGCAAGGCTTTGTGGTTTGTTTTTTTTATGGAGGATTTATTTTAATAACACAGTCATCTTGAAAACATCTTGAATTAGATGCCTCTTAAGGGCAGCATGTTTAGAAATGCACATTAGAAAATGTATTGCCCTACTTAGATTAGGATCATTTAAAATACAATATTCAGGCGAGCTCAAAAGTAGTAAAATCAGCATTTCTCAAAGCAGTGAGACACCTGGCCTGCAAAGCATCAAATGGTTCACCATAGGAACAATCAAACTGGTGAGGAGAACGCATTCATTGGAACCCCGATTTTTAAAGGAAGATGGCTTTGGTGTCAAGGAAGACTCCCATCCTCCAGGGCTTGGGGCAAATAGGTACAGTCACAACAGTGGGATAAAGCAGGGCTTCTCAAATGTTGTGGTGCCATGATCTCCTAAAATAATTAGTGACTGTGTGTGACACTGTCCTTCAAAGTATCAAATTATTCTTACCCTGCCTGGATAAGTTGGTTCCCTTTGGTCTGTCAACAGTCTGTGTGTTTGCTGTCTTAAGCCTTGCCTTGGATGGTCCTTCCACAGCCTTTGTGCTTCCAACAAGCACTACCTAAGGTGACCCAGCCAGATGACTGAGATGATCTTCCTAGTCTTATCTTTCTCTTGTAAGGACAGCTCTTCTGGGAGATGGGGGTGGGGGACTGTGTCCTAGCATGTACATTTTGTGAATGCCACCACTGACATGCATTGTTGCTGTTGGCTACATGCAACCAGTTCCTACCTACAGAATATTATACTGTGCAGAAGCCCTAAATCACTTTCAGATTCCAATCCAGGAGTTAACAAGGATGAAATAGAAGCGTAGCTGAGGGAGCTGAGATCTCATCTTCTTCCTTCACCAAACATCAGTTTGAAAGGCATCTAGTGCAGATCCCTTCCACCTATTGTTCTGAAAAGTTTTAAATGGCTGTTTTTTTAAACACACACACACACGTGTAAAGACTTCCAACATACCTAAACCACTCTTAAATTATACAGGCTTTGTTCTTTCAGTGTATCTCTGAATTTCATCTGTCCCCTGTTCTGTTCCCTGGAGGACAAGTTATATGTTTTCTCATTTTCAGCTTTTAAAGTGATACTGGACAGTAAGGTTGAATTTGGTTAGTAGTTGCATGGTAAATCACCAGGAATCATATTGGAACTGCTCGTATTCTTAGGATATTCTTGATGTCCAACAAAAATCTGCTTCCATGTAATTTAAACCCACTGTTTCTTGCTGGTATTCAGGTTAGGAAGAATTCTGAACAACGCTGCTCTGTCTTCTACATGGCCGTCCTTCTGATACCTGAAGACAGTTCTCGTATCTCTAGCACCACTTTGAAACTTGCAGCACTGTCATATCTGGAAGACAGCTTTTATAGAATTTTGCACTAACATCATTGTTGTCCATAGCAGTAACTGAAAGGAAGGAAACTCAATACCTCTAAGTTGGGCAGTGGACTATGGAAAAGGCAGGTGTTCAGGTCAGGACTACTGAGCAATGCCCAGGAAAGCTCCACTGGTGCACAACCACACTGTGATGTGGTCATGACAGATCAATATTTTCCCCAACAGACAGTGATGTATATTTTCTTCAAGTTTATTGAATACTCATTGTTTATTTTGTATCTGAGTCTGGCATCTGATTACATTTTCTTTCTCTATTTTATATCTGATACTTGACGTTTGGCAGCATTTGGTAACTGATGATGGCTGATTCCTCCCCCAGCTGCAACACAACCGACACTATCTTCAGCTCCCATCTCTTGGCAACGCAGTTGTCACTCAGTCAGGTTCAGCCTTGGTACAGCATCCTCTGGGTGGCCTGGAAGAGGATATTTGTGGTGTTGTAGTTGCTAGGAAACAGGCCTCTGGGCTTTCCAACCATCTCCATGTGGACCACTGGGTGGGTGAGGTGTCAGAAGAGATGATCAAAGGCAGCTCAGCTCTTTTCTTCCCCAGTTCTGTTAGCCTTGTGAGATAGTCCAGACAAGAAGCACAACCAGGAGTACGAGCTCTATCTTTACTATAAGGTTACATTAACAGAATCTTGCAAGTCTGAAAGTACTGCTCCCATCCCTCACTTTTACTCTCCTAAAAACTAGGGAGGGTTCCTTCTGAGACGCTTTCACCACCCCTTCTCCTTTGGACTCAAATTTTGTTTATCAGACTGTTGTCTAGGCTGCAGCTCTTCCTCCTGTCTCCCAAGGTCATTCTCATATACCATTACAAGTTGGAACTGGTTTCTCTGTGGAATGGGGGCCAGGTACCTACCTTCTTTGGTACCTCCTGCAGGAAGGATGCTCAGGCCCATCTCTTCAATGGACCTGGCATTGCTACGTGAGATTCAAGACCAGGCAGGTTCCTGGAGGCCTCACTACATCTTAAATTAGTCTATGATTGTGTTCCACATGGTTGGTCTTGTCCTAATATCAGACACGCAGTAAACATCAAACTTGCTATAACTGCTTCATACAAAAGCAGAATAAAGACAAGTTTAAATTTACATCAAACCTGTAAAATTTCAGTGAAGCTGAAGACCTGGGGACCTTCCTTCCCTAACCCTAAAATCAATATCAAGGGGAGAATGATTTATCAATAGGACATTTGTCTCTAATCTGCCATGCTCTGTTCCTGATTAAGGGCTCTTTATGGGTGCTACATAGACTTTGTGAAAAAATATACATAATGTACATATAAAATAGCAAGCATTGGACTAGACATTCTGCTGTTTTTCCATGGAGAATAGGAAGAAGAGACACTGGGGAAATGTACTTGTCATATCTCTGTGTCTGTCTAAACTCTTACCTATCTGCTACAAGCTGTTCCATTGGACACGTGCCTGATTTTGTCATGGACCATGTAACATACAGAAGTGTCAAATCCAGCCTTCCTGATCCTTTCCAATCCTCAGTTCTGTCATTGACTGTTTCACTACTGTAGTGTTTAAGAATATCGCATCACTATGTGATGGATCATATTCGTACCAGCTTCCTCCAAAGTATTCTTACTACACTTTAGTAAACAAGAATGCAGCTGGGGGAGAAGCAGGGCTAGACCTCTCTGTTTCTTCTGCGTTACCAGAAGTCACAAAGACAGAAGCCAGACTGGACATCCAAGCACAGGAGAGGCAACCAGGATCTGGATGAGAACAGATAAAAATTCGGAATTATCCTACTAAACACATTACGATCTTCAAAAACATCCCATTCCGAGAGGCCAAGCATCATGTCCTGAGCTTGATCCCTGGAAGTCCTTGCCGTGCCCCAGAAATTTACATGATAATTCACCAGTAGTCTTTGAAATGGCTGATTCATGACTTTTTTAGTTCTTTGTACCAAATTCTAGAGATGTAGCTGTGCTGTTTTACTGCAGCAAAAGCAGCAAAGAATCCCCTGAAAGGCTAGCTCATGTCGACGTAAGCATTCTTGGTTCAGAACTGCCTCTCCAAATCTAGTACGGCTGACCCCGCATCGTAAAGAGGGAAAATATTGGGGTGAAAGTCAGTCCTGCTCCTGTCAAAGTTCAACCCTCTTTTTCAGTGGCAAGCAACCCACAAGTGATTCCCAGCCCCTAATTTGCAGGCCTCCCAAATCATGCCGCCAAAATTCAGCAGTGAATCACCAAGTTTGGACATTGCAGTTTTCACTTACAAAACAAAACAAAAAACCTAACTGATAAAATAGGTGTATTCAGCCTACTTTGCTTCAGGGCAAAGAAAAATCCACCCCAAAATAAAAACAGGTTGAAAAATGCATCCCATTTTCTCTAGTGATATCCCAGCTTCATAGTCTTGCCCTCTGTAGCCACTGAAGCTTTAAAAAAAGATGTGGCCCTGAACACGTAAGGCATGTGCCGCTCAGCTCCCAAATCCAGGTGAGCTAGCGTGCCTGTGCCGGGCCTCCGAAAACTAAGGCCATGTCTCACGGAGCAGTTGTAGGTGAGGCTAACAGATTGGAATGCTCAATCATGTCAAAGCATTCTCTACACATAGAAAACTGTAACATCAAAGAAAAGGCTAGGCAGCAACATGCTAGCTTTCAGTCAGCAGGGAAATGGAATGGAAATGCATTCCATTAAGTTAGCCCCCAGCTGCAGCTGGAATGCCGACAGTCCAGGCCCGCTTGCCCACCACAAAGTATTTCATGAGCCGCAAGATGATAGCAACTGCTCTTAACCAAACAAGAAGCTCCAATAGGCATGGACAACATTAGCAATTCATAAGTGCACCAAGGAGAAATAAAAGGCTTAACGGTTCTGCTAACAGGCATTGATTAAGCACTCGTAGCCATTCTAGCAGTTAGTCAATAATATCAATGTTTGTCTACCTCCATTCTTTATCCTTGTCTTTCTTGGCTGAACCATTCCATCTTTACTGGCAGCAGTTTCCCAAAATAAACAGCTGTCATGGGATAATTAATTGGTAAAGCCGTGGCCTGCTGGACCACTCCTTCTAGGAAATGTTGACATGAGGATCTGGCTCTGACATGCTGCAAGACCCAGCACCTGCCACATTCCCTGCTGTGTGGGGTGGGGGGAGTGGTGGCTCTCTCGGACACTGGAGGGGGTGACAAGGAGAGAAAGATAGGATAGGCTGGGCCTGCACTAGAAGAGCACCTGCTCGCCAGCAAGGAGGAGGACTTTAGTTAGTCCATCTTTTAATTTTTTTCTTTTTTAAAGAAACTCTTTTGAGTCAAGTTCAGTTCCAGGTGACTTTATAGTCATGTCCATACAGTATAGTTTTCTTGGAGCAACAAGAAGAAACATATCAACCAGACAGATGGAAAATGGGGTTTGGGGGCGAATGGTATAAGAAAAAAATGTATTCTTTATTATTCCCAAATTCTCAATGCATTTCAAGGGAATACCCTGTCCTCAGGGGAATTGTATGAATTGATTCATACTGTTTCCCTGATGAAGAAGTGGTTTCTTCAGATGTCTTGGGACTTAGAGGTTAATAAAGAATACATTTCTTTCTTACACCAAGATTTCCCCCCTATTTTCCAGCAATTTAGTTGATATGTTTCCTCTTTTTCATTGGGACTTTTGGAATAATAAAGAATACAATTTTTTTTTCTCACAGCAATTTTCTGTGTCATTTTTTGGGAACTAATATGGATTTTTTGTTGTTTGTTCAACTTTCCCCTCTGGGATTTTCTAATAGTCTCCCCCGGAATACCAGCCAGGTCCAAACTTTTTTTGAGATAGACACACCAATTTCTCACATTTTGAATAAACAAGTTTGAAAGAACATAAATCCAATCAATCAATCAATCAATCAATCAATCAATATCTTCAAGGGTGGGAGAAAACAACACTGACAGATTGATCTATCCAAACAGGGAGTGTTTAGTGCTAGCTTTAGAGAGCCTGGAATTCATCACTCTTTCTTGACCAGCTTCTCATTTTTTGCAACTGCATATTAAAAAATAGGTTCAGTATCCTTCTCTTCATTCTGGGAATCACTGTACATCTTTGATTTTGGCTGGAACAGATGAGTGAGAAATTTGTTGGGCTCACATTTTATAAGCCTTTACCCACATTTGCACATTTCTTCACAAAGCAATTTCTTTTTAAAGGGAAGAACTCAATAAGTAGTAGAGTTGTCCACTTCTATTTAGAGGCTGTCCAGAGGCAGCTGGCCTGGGGGAGGGTCTTTCTGCTGGGGGTCTGATGATCCCCTCTGTCAGCAGGGCCAAATCTTGATGAAGCGAGTCAAGAGGGATAGTGTCAAGATCATTGGAAGTGATAATAATGCTCTAGGGTTCATTGGTCAGATGGCACCTGGAATGCTGTGTCCAGTTCTGGTTGCCACAATGCAAAAAGGATGCTGAGGAACTGGAAAAAGTGCAGAGAAGAGCGGCAAAGACAGTAACGGGTTTGGAGGCTGAATCCTACAAAGGGCAAAGGAACTTGGTACATTTAGCCTAAAGAACAGAAGGCTAGAGGGAGACATGATGGCAGTCTTCCAGAGTTTGAAGAAAGAATGTCACAGGACAAAGGATGTGGATTTATTCTCCATAGTGCCCAAGGGTAGGGCAAGAACCAGTGGGGTGGAAGCTTTACAGAGGGAGATCCAGACTTGAAATAAGAGAGAATTTCATAATTTTGAGAGCTATTACTTCTGGAGTTATGGGTGCTCCATCACTGGAGGTTTTCAAGAAAAGATTGGGCAGCCATTTGTCTGGATGGTGTAAGGTCCAAGGTGTTGGGCTTGAAGACATTCAAGGTCCCTACCATCCCTAGAATGCAATGATTCTATGATAAAAGATGCTTGCAACTAAAGCAGCTTCACCTGGGGGCAACCTTGCATGGTAGAGGAGAGTTTTATGCTGTTCTCCAGGTAGCTGCTCCATGTTTAGATGTGGCCAAACTCTAGAACCCACAATGCAGGCATTGCAGCAAAGCAAAGCACAGGAAAGAGAATTGTGAAGAGTCTGATTTGAAATCAGGAGCTCATTATTAGGTACAGAAGAGTTTTAGGTGATTCCCAGGAGCCCAAAACTTAGCAAGGAGCCAGACTGCAGTAGAAACATTTCCTTATATACCAAAGGAATTCACACTGTCTAAAATAATAATCTGTTCTACCAAACCCTTTATCTGGACTATGGGGCATGGCACTCCAAGGGCCCCATTTTTCAATTCATGTGGACTGCATGTGTGACCCAAGGGCTATACAACTGAGCCTGACTTCACAACATTTCTCGGGCTTTCAAGAAAAGCATCAGGGGCATGCTGCATAGTTGCTGCATTCTGAATTTGGGCACTTCAACTATTTGTCAAACTAACTGGCTGTCTTCACACCGAAAGCTTAATCGGTTACTAAATTAATCCATTTTCTGCATTTCCACAGATAGGAAACCTGGCTCTCCCAGAAGGCCTTTGGGGATTAATTATAACCAGCAGTGCCATGCCAAGCAAATTTTAGTCAATTAATTTTAGTACCTAATTAGATTTTGGATTTTATTATTTTAATTAATTATAATACTGATCTTTGTACTATGTTTTATTTTGTAAGTTTTATAAGTCAGCTAAAGTCAGGTGGCAGATAAATCTCGTAAATAAATAAATCTGGAATCACAGACTTGTTGAGTTGTCCCCACCAGGCTTTAATTAGCCTGTGAAACCTATCAGGCGAGGCCTGTTACTTGCCACATCTTGCTCTTGTGAGCAGCACTTATGCTGAGCAAAACTAAACATCGCTGGTAGCCTCCCCACAGCTGTTTTGGAGGGTCAGTGTAAATCCGTTCCCTATGAGCTAAGGCTGTGCCCCTGCAGAAAAAGGGCTATTGAAACTGCAGCTCCTGTCCTGTTACGCTGGGCTATCTATGAGGATCCTAGAACCTGCCCTATAACTCCTTACCTGGCAAAACACCCCAGAAATTCTGGTCTTTTTTATGTACAGTTCTGTTATCAGACCAGTATGACTTAGTTTTCTTGAACGTAGCCACATTCTGTTATACTACCTGTACAATTAGACGCACTCCGTGCCACCAATTGTAACATTCTTATCCTGTTTTGTGTTTTTATTCTTATTTCATTTTTAATGTATTTTATTTTGAACTCTGGTCTGTGATTGTAATAAACTTTGTCTATCTGTCTGTCAGTCAATCAATTAATCAGTTACTCTCAAGACATTTTGATTCAGAAAACCAGAGTTTCTCTTTTGATAGAAACTACTGAGTTGAGGTCCAAGTCCATTTCAGCAAGGCTTATTGAAAGAACTTCCTGTGTTATAGTCCATGTTCATTCACAGGAAAACTAGTGTTGCTGTTGTGGTTGTTACTTTAAGATTGCTAGTCTGGAGGCATATCTTGTTCCTTGGATGGAGATTATGTTACTGGGCACTGCAAGGCCTCCCCAGGTTTTCTCAAAGTTGGTCAGGTGAACCTGTGGCTGGTTCTCTTAGCAAGACTCAGGTTCTCCTTCAGGAAGCTGAGGGAGCTCTGCTCACTTTGGTTACTTTAGTGTGATGTGTATTGCAGGAGTGGCTAAATGAGTTAATGCTCACTGAGGCAGCACGTTGTTCTAAAAACAAGGATACATATTTCAGCTTTACCTCTGTTTGCTAATTCAGATGCACTTCAGATGACTGCTGCAGCACCAGAAGGGTCGTTCATGTTAATTCATTTCTGAGCGTACAATCTTCTTACTTGTCCAAATACATTACCTGGTCAGGCAGCAAATACATATATATCTTCTTTTCCTTTTCCTGCACAGACAAGATGGACAGTCTTTCAGAAAGTAGCCTTTTGATTTTAATTGAAATTGATTTTTTAATATCACACCACCTGAAAGTTGAATTAGCTCCTTATAGAAAGGTGAGATATAATGTAATAAATAAATGAATGAAGCCTCAACCAGTTCCACAAGAGCTAGGCCAAAAATTTTGACCAGCTCTTAACTGGGCCATTTACTTCCCTTGTTGGGAAGCATTCATTTTCATAAGTTCTGAGGGGGGAAATGATTTTCCCTCAAATTCTTGCATGGTGGATGTTTTGACTTAATTTTTAGAAGTTGCTTACATGCTTCCTGTCCTGTCCTGTCCTGGTATTGTTCTTATGGATTTTAGAAGCTGATTTGGGTTGCTCTCCCCTGCATAGAAAAGCTTCTTGTCTTGTAATGTAAAATAAGATCTCACTTTCTTGGTCAAGTCTGCCCAGTGTGAGTTTCTTACTCCACCTTCAGAGCCTTTAGCCATTTTATACTGCTACAGCTACTGCTAGTACTGATGATGATGAAGATGGTAGAATTATACAGTACAGCCAGTTAAGAGCATGCATGCAAAAATGAAAGAGAACTTGCTCTTGAAATTGCTTTCAATGGAGAATAGCATTTCCATGGGATCCTGCTGGGTGCAGTGGAGCACTCCTGCATTTATTTAGTGATCAAGGGGCAGGTATGAAGTCCTCTCCCCATCATCTGGTGTCCCATACCTCCATTAAATCTCAAGGGAAGACAGCAAAAGGAAAGCCTGCCCACGGGTCTTATCAGGTAACACGATACTATCACTGTCAAGGGGGAGTCTGCTTGTTGAAAAACATTTCGGCATGGAGTAGCAAAGAGGGGTGGATGAATGTCCTCTCTTTTGATGTGCAATCATCTCTCTGGTGGTCTGCAGCCAGCCTCCCTGGCATCCCAAGCTTCGTTTTGATCCCACAGGAGACTTCTGTGGAGCTTTTTCAGGCTGAGAAGTGTGGGAAGCTTTGGGTGTTGGAAAGTGAACAACACCACCAGCTGCTGTACCCCCTCTGGCAGAGCATTAAAATATCGCCAAGAGAAGCTCGGGATAAATTCTCCAGCACCCTGGGATCAGATGGAAAGACAGAAGACTCTTTTGGCAGGGGAAAAAAACTTTGAGGAGGACTTTAGGACAGAATTAAGCCCACTCCCAGACAGCTTCCTTGATAGGGTATTTAGCAACAGCCTGCAGAACATTTTTCTCCAAGTCCAAACTAAGGGGGGACTTCAAGACTAATTAGCTGAACAATGTGTAGCTAATTCACTATGCATTGTTCAAATGCGTTTCTGCTTCAAGGGTATGAAAGAGAACAGAAACTGTTTTGTATATGGTGGTCTATGAGTAGTATTTGCAGCTGCTCTAATGATCTCACCTGATCAGAGATAACTCACTGCATTTTGCTCAGCAGGCTGCAACTTCTCTGTTATTAAGGTAATTGCTGAGCTGTTTCGGCGGCACCAGAGCTCAGCAGACAGAGGAGGTGGTTCATTCTCACCTGCTCCCCATTCATTCCTTTGATACCCCAAAAGCTGTCATGACAGCACATATTTTAGTCAAGAAAGATCGAGGGGGGACTTTCACTGCTTTGATTACTGCAGTGTAGTTATATCATTATTACCTATTGTGCTTGTCTTCTCTCTGCAATTAATTTATAGAAACAATATTATTAACTTTCCATGCCATCAAGGATTTCATGAAATAGGAGAATCCCTTAGCTATAAAAAAGAAGAAATTGACTAGCAGATGGATATTGCCATGGCCGAAAAGGGGACGGGGGGGGGGGGTTGAACAAAATTCACAGTGCTTTCTTTCCTCCCTTCAGGATGTGAAACTGATTTAAGATTAAATTATGTTAGAAACATTTTTTTATCATATTTTATAGCCTTTTAGATTCTTGTGGCTCCCACCAGAACTTCATTCATCATTTTCTCCCCTGTGAACCCTGGATTATCTCACCAAACTATCCCTTCTCTTGAACCAGAACATTTTATTTCAACTGTCCATATCTGGTCCATGACCCTTCTTTCTTTTGAAACTGCCATAAAGGTAAGAAAAACTCATCCCAAGAATTCTGTCTCAGGGGTGCATCGCCCGCCTTTTGAGGAATGCGAACCCTGGCTGTCTCCTTGCTTAGTTTGCAGTAGAGAAGGTATTCCACATTTCTAAAAAAAAGTCTATGAGGCCTGTGGGGATTTAAGGTTGTAAAAGAAGCCTGTGGCAGTTTTTAAAACATTTTGAACCTGGAATCTACTGCATTTATAAAATGTAGCAGATATTTTGGAAAGTTACATATGAAATCTCATATACACATGCAATTTTTTCAACTTGCGTATGCTGTATCTCTCTCCCTCTTGTGTCCTTCTTTCTTTCCAAAAGCCTATTGCAAATTGCTGTTTTCCTTAGTAGTATATCATCACCATCATCAGTCTTCAAGTCAGTGTTGACTCCTAGCAACTGCCTGCAAATCCACGGAGTTTTCTTGGCAACATTTTTTGGAAGTGGTTTGCCCTAGCCTTCTTCCTAGGGCTGGGAGTCACTGGCCCAAGGTCACCCAGCTGGCTTCATGCCTAAGACAGGACTAGAACTCATGGTCTCCTTGTTTCCTGCTTGGTGCCTTTAACCATTTTGAAAAACTGAGCACTTCCTATTGCCTAATGCCAGTTCAGTGAGGAAGGAAGAGGACTAGGTGAGAAAACCTGCAGAAGCATGAAAACATTGATCTCTAGGCAAAGGAGTAAGAAGACATGTCTTAGACATAGGTGAGTCTGGAGTGAGAAAGGCTTGTGTAAGGGTGTACATAAGGAAAGAACGCTCAAGACAGAATAGTTGCAAAGAACAGCAAGACTAAATTCTTTGTACTGTACAAGGCTTTAGAGTTTTAAAAAGCTTTTCAGAAAAGCATAGATCTAAACTGAAATAAAGAAGGTGTTAGATTTTCTGAGCCATTTGAAATACACAGCATACAACCATCACAAATTCCTTCAGCATTCCTGAAGCAAGTGGATCGGTAAAAGGCAATAGAAAGTACAGGTGCAGTTCTGAGGCATTATTTCCTTAAGCATTATTTCTTTACAGTATAAAATTTTATATCCTATATCTGGGAATTTGCCTATTTTTTTTAAACAAGCCCACAGTGGGATACTATTGAATTAAGACGTTCAAAAAGCTTCATTAAAATGCTTAAGTAAAACAGTTTATAAAGGAAAATTCAATAAAACCTCTAAAAACACTGTATATTTAAAGCTACAAAAGGCTTCAACTTTTTTCCCTAAAGCCGTGTGATTGGAGAGAACCCTCCTAATGCCATTCCCTCCTTGGAAGCTAGAACAATTAACCCCCAAACTATCTTCCATCCTTTTACTAACTAGACCTTTTTTTAGGGAGAGCTTGAAGAGAAAATGGGTATCGCTGCATTCCAAAGCAGTGAGAAGTTTGGAAGAAGTATGATATCTATTGGACTGTTTTGGAAAAGGCCCAGTTGGCTTCATTACTCCAGGTTGGCCACTTTGGAGCTAAGACTTGCCTACAATGAATGCTGATTGTTCTTAAAAAGCTTCAGAATTTCAGCTCATCTCTGACGTTGGTTGGTTGAACTGTTCAACTGTGCTGTCCAAGGTGCTGTCCTCACTAAAAATCTAAAATGGTCTGTCAATGCCACAGATACTTACACATTATCATGTTTCATTTGATTTTTCAGCAAATTGTTTTTTAAAAGCCCCCAATCTATACTTTATACTATCCAACATTTCTCAATTTATAGCATTCTTTATGCAACTTTCCCAAAGATACATTGACGTTGTACATGCACTGGTTTCACTGGCATTATCCAATCAGAAGTGCTTCTTGGCCTTTTGGCTAAGTGTAGTATCAATGAGAAGTGCTCAGTTTCTTAAAGGTATTGCACTGAAGGCAGGAGATCTGCAGTAGGTTTCAGGGAAGAAAGAAGGGTACAAGAGGAAGTGAGATAAGGTATGTGACAGTTGAGAATAAGGTGTGTGTGTATGTGTGCATGTATGGATGTGCAAAGCAGTATACACGGATGTAAATAATATGAATGTATCTTCCTCCTTTTACCTCTGACCCAGCAACTTGAGGCTGAAATACTTACATATCCATGTTGAAGAGGAGCAAGCATAAGTTCCAGATGAGATCAGTGTCTATGCTGAAGTGGGTTTCTTTTGAAGAAGCTCATGATGAAGGCCTTCATTGGTAACTGTGCTAAACCTTTTTTTACCATCCATGGAATAAGCGGTTTAGTCGCAGAAGTGCTCTTGTCTTCCTATTACAATCACATTTTGTCTTTTCCTAGACATGAAACAAGGCTTCAGGACCCCAGGAAGAGTTAAAAGGAAATGAACCCTTGTTTCCCCTCTTCTTTTTAGCAGGCATGAATCTCCTGAAGAGCTGTCAAGACAGACAGCTTTGCAGGTCTGCTTAGGTGCCTTAGTAACCTCCCTCTGTGGCTGTCCATGTTTCCTAGCTGACAGCCCCAAGATAAAAATCAAAATGAATCACTCAGCAAATGAGACACATTTTGGCTCTGAGTTTCTAAATGTGACAGTCATGTTTGTTTTCTCTTTCAGCAACATTTAAGGTCTTTCTGAAGCTCAGGCTGATGTCAAGGAAGAGCTTGACAAGGAGGAATGGTGCCCCAAAGTTAAGCAGAGAGTGGCTGTGTGTACAAATTAAACTTTCTCATCCAAAGTGCAGAACTAGGCTTGAATCTCCAGCTTTTTGCTCTAAGAGTCCTTTGCTTTAGAGAATTGATCCTCTCTTTCCAAGTAACACAAGCAGTCATAACAATCCAATCTTAGCAACTCATTCTTCTCCAGTTAGACATTCCTACAGCTGTTAACAGAACCCATAATCTACATTGAATTATTTATTTCTGAGGAAATTATTTATTTCTTTATTCAGTCTCTCATCCTATTTATAGCAGAAGTGACTTTTAGAGCAAACAATATTCTTACCCAACTCAATCAAGAGATATAGCTATTCCGAGCAATGGGAGGACCATATAAGGTTAAGGAAACTTTCAGAAAAAAGAGATGTCAGCTGTCACAAATATGGATGAATTCACATGGATTCATGCCCAGAGTTTTAAAGCTTGAGTGTCCAAGATGGATGAATGCGTAACAACTGTTTCTTAACATATCAAGGTCTTTCCATTCTGTTTATGAAGTTATTTGTGCTACTATTGTTGGTAATGTGGATCTGATTCTAGTAGCTTAGAACCAAGATAGTTCATTGACTACATGTCTCCCTGGTTCTGGAGGATTATTGTTCAGCTCTAAAGGGGTTCCTCTGAGCATGATTTGTTTCTCCATGCTTTTTTAATACCAACATGAAGCCATTGAGGGTGACCATTTAGAGTTTGGAGCTGTGTCCTATCAATCATCTCTTTCTCTCCTAGTTTTAACTGAAGCCAAGGAGAGTGTTGAAGGTCCTAAATTGTTGAGTGGATGCAGTGAATACTGGGTATGTGTATGTGAACTTAATCCAGACAAGACTGAGATTATATAGAGATGTGATCCGGAATTGGGCATATAACCTGCTTGAACGGGGTAGAGCTGATCTTTGTGCCATTTTGCAATAACAGTTCTGAAAGTACAACTTCCCAGCTCATCTGGATAAGCTTGAGAGGATTAGCCCAAGTCATCCATAAAAACACAGTATTGATAACTAGTGAAATAAATTTAAAGTGCTGTCCCTCAAATCAATCATGAATGCCAGGGACTGCATGAACACATCCATGTAGTTTTCTGGGCAACAACACAGAAGCTGTTTGCCATTGCCCTTTTCTGGGATCAGAAGTATCTAGATGAAAGTGATTCTACAAATTCCCCCATCCAGGATATTATTTTTTTTAATTGCCAGTCTATCCCATCTAAGTACTAACCAGGTCCAATGCTGTTTAGCTTTACTGAGATCAGCCAAGGTTACCTAGGCACTGCCCAAAAGCTATCCATTCTTTTAAAAAGTAATGTATGTGTGTGTGTGTATATCCTTTAACTAGTCCTGTTTAGCCTAAAGAAGAGAAGACTAAGGGGTGACATGATCATAGTATTCCAATCCCTGAAGGGCTGTTACAGGGAAGACGATGTCGATTTATTTCCTATAGATCCTGTGGGTAGGTTGAGAACCAGTGGGTGGAAGCTTTACAGCAGGAGATCTAAACTCAAAACAAGGAGGAATTTCCTGATTGTAAGAGCTATTAAGCAGTGAAACAGCCCATCACTGGAGGTTTTCAGACAAAGGCTGGACAGCCATTTGTCTGGGGTGGTCTGAGGGTTTCTGCCCTGGGCAAGGGGCTGGACTAGAAGACAACTGAATAGCCAGAAGATTCCATAATTCTAAGTGCAAAAACAAAGCACTTGATGCTTATGTCATAATTGAATTCAGTTCTTTTGAACTCTAGTGGTAGAGTTATTTCTTATTTCAACCATATATTATTCTTTTATTGCATTTCCACTATTGGTTTTCCTCTCATCACTTACATTAATCGTAGACAGAGGAGAAAATACAGTGACAGCAGTGACAAAAACTCTCGTATCATAATTGCTTATGCTAAATATGAGAGTGAAACTAAGTCTTCTGTTCAGTTGTCTCGTTCTTTTAAAAAATGTCAGAGAGAACAATAACTTATATTTCTTAGAACAGAAGAACCCTTATAAAAGCTTGAAAATCTGAAGATGATGAAATAAGGAGAATGCAAAAAAATTAACAATATTAATTCCATTTATTTCTGCTAATACCATGTCAGGCTAAAAATCACACATATTTTGAAATGTCTGATCTTTTGACCATTCAAAAGCTCCATTCTGGCAAAATGTGGCAACATGTCAGGATGCTCATGACTGTTCACAAGAATAATTCCAATAAACTATAAAGAAATCTGAGAATGATACCATGCTGATATAATTGGGTCTGAAGATCTCACTTATAAGTGTGTTCCATTTCTAGAGAATCTTTTTTATTTTATCAGTCTGTATGATGGAGTAAAAGACAAAGTAAAGGCTGATGTTACATCCATCACCAGACTAAAACCAGCAAGGCTTTAGAGAGCTGGATGAAAATGGCTCTGAAATTTGCAGCTAATCCTTTTGGGGCAATTTCAGCAATATTTCAGAAGATGGCAGAATGCCAGAAAGGGTCTATGGGGAACCTTTATTGTTGAATTTTTAAATTGTCCTTTTACCTATCCCATTTAGGACAAATGTTTTCTGCAGAATGGTCTAGAATGGAAGTGTACATTGTGACCTCTCAGGGACACTCCCCTCAAAATAATCCTGAACAGATCTCCAGAATGTCAAACTTCATTCAGACTGATATGTGATGGGTTGCAGGCATAGACTGAAGGACACTGTTCTGATAATTTTATTGCAGATACAAGCAAAGCCCTTAATAATGAAGAAAATCAGCAATGGCAAATGCTAAACATTAAGCCCTTTATAGGACAGGCCTATGGTCCAAATCCTCCATCTGTTTCACTGACCTTTTTGTTATAACTGCTTCTTTTTCAGAGTAAGAAGTGGTTGGCCCCCAACTGATTATTTTAATAGGCCTGTCTCAGCTCAGGAACATTGCTTCCGAGCCTCAATGATCTTGCTGTGATATCACTTCCCTCTGTTTTCTCCTTCCACTCTTCCTTTGATCACTCAGAGGCCAGGAGCTTCTCCCCTGGGGAGCTGGGAATGCTGTATCTCTCCCTCTGCTTCCATCTGAGTCTCGACAGAAGTGGGCAAGGTCTCCTCCCTTTCCCCTCTCAACTGGGAGAATAAGGGAGGGGGAATGTCCATTTCCTGATACTAGAAGGTGGATGGGAGGACTTCCTTCTGTGCTACATCCTCTTTAGCAACTCTCCCTGCAGTCTCTCTAAAGTCTCTCCTTTAGCTTCAGGCAGGGGGTTGGAGGAGGAGGCTGGGCTGTTCCATCTGTCTGTCTTGATATTGGTCCAGCTACCTCCCCCATCCTCCCCAGGCCAATCACCTTCCTACTCAGTCTGAAGATTGGCAGGTTCTGGCCAATCAAGCACCTTAAGTTTGTAGGGGAGTTGCAGTTGCACACAAACCAGGTAGATTTCATTAAATTGAAGGGAAAAAAATCCTGAAAGTAAGGTCTGTACAGCAGTGGAAATATGTAGCTTTGGATCATTTTCCTCAATAAATAAATGGCCAAGTATAATGTTTTTTATTCATTCATTTAATTGGGTTGTCTTTATCTAGCTTTAGGACTTGTGTGGAGAACAGATCGTGTTTTAGGATCTATTTATGCAGAAATACTGAAAAGTCAAAAGAGTTCACAAACTTTTAAGTAGTTCACTGTAGATAGAAGCTGCAGATGAAAAATTGTTAGATCAACCTCTACAATTATAGGGAACACATCCAGCTTTTTAGACAGTCATGTAGAGAAAAGGAATGGGGTAGGTATGTGGCATGATATGTGGTAGATATCTAACAGCAGTGGGGGAGGCCTTCCTGAAGATAGCGGTCAGACTTCATTTGTAATGAGCTTTGTAAGATCCAGTTGTTCTTGAGAGGTTGCTGTGCTGCCTGGAGTTCCTAGAGAAACCTGGAGGCTTCTGGAACAGGCATAAGTGGTTAACCTGAAATGATGACACACGAATGAAGAATGAACTCAGCCACAAGCACAAGATCAGGCCAGCTGTCTTACTGGTAGTTTATATAGCAGCGAAGGTATTGTTCCAAGGTGGCATTTGTCCTCTCAGTTTCAAAATTAGATTGCATGAGATTGGCAGACAAAAGGTAGAGTTTAGCATCCAACATTTGAAAGAGAGCCTTCCAAAAACAGACCATGAATTGAGTGCCTCTGTCTGAGATCAGATTATTGGGCCAAAAAATGTGAATAAACAGATGGCTGAATAAGCAGCCTTTGGAATGGAGAAAGGTCACAACTGGGTATGAAATGAGCCATTTTGAAACAAAGGTCCACCATGTGCAAAACACTTCCAAGTCTTTGTCAGGGGGTGGATTGGTAATGAAGTCCAAGGAAATTGTCCCAAGATCGCTTCAGGCAAGGAAAGGTATGAATCAGTTTAGCTGGCTTGATGGTTAAAGGACTGCTACAGGGATAAGTGTGGCAACAAGAAACATAGGCTTTGACATCTATTCTAACTGAAGGCCACCAAAAGTCACAGAGCAGGTGATGAGTTTTAAGTAATCCAGCTGTCTGGCTGTCATGTCAGAGCTGCAAGACTTCCTTCTCCAGGGAAAGAGGAGCATACAGCTGGCCATGGGGATGAGTTCTCCCCATCCCCAAGATAAGGAGGAGGGTGAAACGGGGGACTCATGAGTCATGTATCCTAGCTGAGCATATGGCTCTTGCTTCTGCCAAATACAAATATGATCTGTCAGGAAAGGAGTCTCCCTTCTGAGCCCCATAGTATCATGGAGGAAGGGGGGCAAAGTTCATGCCATAGGGTGGAGGTGGGAAGGAGTTGTATAGAACAAAGTATTGAAGGTTGTTGTGTGACAGTAAAGTTAGAGCATTTGTTCCATGATGTAAGAGATGTGAAATTTAAAATGTATCAGACCCTTGACACCAAATACACCCAAAATAAGATTCTCACAGAGGCTTCTCTGACTGTATTAAAAGGTAAAATAGATTAGGTTACAGAAAGCTTGACAACTGAATATCTTCACTCTTAGAATACAATTTATCTCTGAGTTCACTAGGGCATACCTTTCTTTATCCTCTTGATAACAATCCTTTGATGAACCGAAGAGCTAGGTACCCATTTTCCAAGTAATGGAAGAATGAACAGATGTCCTGAATTTGCAGCATTTTCCAACCCGCCCTCTTCTTTCCCAGACAGTGAGAAGAGCATAACAAGAATTGTGCCCACCTGATTTGATACTGCATGAGGTTGTAAAGAGTCTGTAGGTGTTCCAGGTTCTTGTGATCAGTAAAGACTTTGATGGGGTGTGGAGCTGCTTCAAGGAGATGGTGCCAGTTTTGCAAAGCATCTTTGACTGCTAACACCTCCTTGTTAATAAATCATACTTCTTTCCAGCAGGCAGGAGTTGTCTCCTGGGCAAGGGAATCAAATTGTCTCCCAGGACAGCAGCTGGCAGTAGAAACTTAGCTCAAAAGCAAAAGTAGATGTATCCATGGGGATAACAAAGGGAGGTGTGAGATCTTGGATGAAGGAGGAGGGGATGTGAAGTAAAAGTCGTAGTGAGAGTGTTGAGGAGTTCAATTCATAAACCCAATAAAACAACCTGAGAGAATCATAGCTGCAGAAAAAAAAATGTATTTAATGCTGAGAGTCAGAAAAAACTACACATGGAGCATTAATTCATAGAAAATAGAATTCATAGAGAAGCTTATAGGTTATGGAGTATATGCAGAAACCATGCATAAGGTGTTTAGGAAATGGCTTTCATTACATTCAGTTGAAGAAATCACATATTTAAGAAGAAACAAAATATAACATTTTAACACATACATAAATTACTCCAAGTCTGTTGTAACAGATATTCCTGGTGATCTTGGCAAATAGTAAACACACTTAGCTGTTACAAACCTCAGTCCAGTCTGGGAATTGCCACAGAGGGTAAATGTTTTGCTTATTTGTACAGTCTTCATTTCTTATAGACTAAGGGAGGGGTGGCTAAAATCAGCAAAGGAGTTTTTGCATAAAAAAGGTAGCTCATGAAAATGGCTCTTACAAAGAGGAAGGATAGCAAATATGATACATAAAGATTTTATGAGGAATAGATTTTTCTTTCACAAGAGAAAAACCTGTTCAGTGTCAGAATCTCACTTGAAGGGAACCCATTTGTAAGATGAATAAGAGGCTTGGTGCACATTGCAAAAGCAGAAGTAAAATTATGATAAATGTTGGCAAACTGCAGAAAAGGTTTTACATCCTTGAGTACACGTGAGGCCTGTCAAGACGAATGGATTCCACTTCATCAGGATCCTTCTGAATGCATTTGAAGGAAATACAATTGCCAAAATAACCCAAGGCAACACACTTCTTCAGTTTAGCATACAGGTTATGTTGTTGGGAGTCACTAAAGTACAGTGTGAACCTATTTGGTGTAAGCAATTGGATCCTCAGAATAGATCAGCAAGTCATCCAGATAATCAGTCCAATGTTTGCTGAACATATAGTGAAAGGCATGATTCACAAATTGCATAAAGATTGATGTGGCATTCACTAAACCACGACTCTTTACAATGTATTTAAACTTTGGGAACGTGTCAAAAGCAGTGAAATATTCATGCCCATCTTTCATATGAATCAGGTTCTAGGCTCCTCTAAGATCCAGTTCAGAAAAAACGAAGTGTCTTCTGCAGCTGTTCTAAGAGCTCATAGGTGAGAATAAAGATATAATAATCCCTAATGGTTACAGAGTTTAGGTCTACATAATCATGAAATAAACCCAGACAGCTATCTTCCTCTTTATCAAAAAAGCTGGGGGAAATTCTTTTGACATTTTTATCAAGAACTTCTCTTAAGTAGGCTAATCGCTTCTCAGACATGGAATAGTGGCAGGAATCTGTTATCCAGGAATTATGTTTATAATACAGTGACAGAATTGGGGGATGGGGTTGGGGGAGATCTGTGGTTCCCCAACTCATCAGCATAATCTGAAAATTTAGCAGGTAAAACCGATAAGGTTTCCTGTGTCATGAAAACTGTGTGGAGGTACTTGGCGCCTCACAGAAGTGAGATGTACATGGCTGGGAATCAAAACAAAGGCTGTTTTGTTCCAATGAATGTGTGGAATATGAGTCTAAATCCCATTCATACCTAAAACAAGTGGGAAATATAATGGGGGAGCCTGGTCTGCTACTCTTAATTAGCAATCCTGATTGGTGTTCTTCTTGGTAGAATTCTTTTTTTAATTGGTAGTTTTTATGATGTGTTTTTATTATACACTGCCCAGAGTCATGTTCTGTGAGATGGGCAGCTATCTAAATATGATAGATAGATAGATAGATAGATAGATAGATAGATAGATAGATAGATAGATAGATAGATAGATAGAATATTATAGATTTGTGATGATTGCAGATTGTGAGTAGAAATTATTCTGGTGTCAAAAAGGGGCCAGAGAAATCATCAGTTTGACAGGATAAATGTGTAAGGCATATTTTCAGGTAATTACAGAATCTTTGATTTCTATCAACATATCTGTTTAAATATGAAGAACAACAAGGGCAAATTATTCATATGGATCATCAGCCATCTGGGCTTCACATAAATTCTGAACTCTCTGAAGTTGGGACTAAGCCATTTCCTAAAAGGCCAATCTTATTCCACTTAGAGTATCTGTCAGCAAAATTTTTGAGTGCCACTGCCTCAGACAACAGTTTCAGCAGGTCACTTTTGTGCAAAATAGCTAGATTTTCTACAGTATATACACAGACCATCAGTGCTGCTTTTCTTTAACGAATAGAGGGCTCCTGCTAACTCCCAGCCGAGTGGGTTTTACATCTGAAACCTCTGATTATTGAGTAGAGGGAGGCAAGGAGGGAATGAAAAATAGTAGTGGCATCTCTGCTTTCATCAGACTTTTGGCAGCCAATTTTACCAAAAGCAAGATTCTACCAAGTCTTTTTTAACATGATTTATTAACAAAGAAAGGAGTTGAGTTACAGAGATTTCCCTAATTGGATTACTTTCATTTTAGAACCCAAATTATTTTTCACATCATTAGGGCAGAGGTTTATTCAATTTCTTTCTAACACTTTTCTAATGCCCCTTCTCTGAAGTGACTGGCAGGCTGGCTGTTCCCTGGAGAAATGAGAAATGTGCAGGTGCCTGTTAATGTTTTCCCACTAACTCCTGAAGCATTATCATGCTGTGACCATACAATTCTATCTTTTTTGCTGGAATTCTTCCAACTTTCCATCTATTCCCAAGCAGAGTTGGTTTAATATTTCCAGAGTCTCTGGGGTACCCTGATGAATGAGTTCATCTCTTATTTAATCAGACAGATGAACTAGTCAACTAAGCCTAGCTCATTTCAGCCCACATTCTGGGCTAACAGTTGAAAGATGGCCACATGCATTCGTGCTCATTGTTTACCTTCTTATAAGTGTCAGATCTCATGACTGGCTGTCATTCATTCTGCAGTGATCATCAGTTGCAGCTTTCAGCCTTGCTATAAAGTTAGCATAATTGTTCGTGTCTAGGGTAGTCTGTTGCAGAAGAGAAGTCACACATTTTGCACCTCCTCTGGTCAAAAGAGCAGTTATAAATCTTACCCAGGAGCAATCTGTGGTAAGTTCTATATGCTTTAAAGAGAAGTATTATTCATACCTAGTGTGGAAGGTTGTAAATTTTCCAGGTTGCCCACTGTATTACAGATAGGCAGGAGATTGTTGCTGGAGAATTGCAGCTGCTGTAACAGCAGCCACTATTGCAGCTGTGGCAATTGGGTCTTGCCTTCACACAGAGCCTTTCCAATCACTGTCATCTTAATAGAACAGATGAAAAAAAAATGGTTAAATACATACCTACTTTTCTAAGAGCAGCCCCCAGGACTTCACTCAAAGATCAAGTGAGATGTTCAGGCCAAAACAAATGTTTCATATTTGCTCCAGAAAGGAAGGTCTTGAGAAATGTGAGAATGGTGTAGCAGAAGAACTAAAAATCCATTTAGAAAAAATAAAGAGTACTGATGATAAAGATAGTACAATGATAAATCCGTCTCATGCAGCTTGCAAGAAGAGTTATATATCTCCGAGAATCAGGGCCCCACCCATCTCTCTCTGCTCCCGTGAACTCAGGCACATACTGAAAGCCTGGCGTTCTGAAGAGAGACTTTTCAGCTCAGCTTTAGCACAGAGTCATTGTTCTGTGTTTGCCGTACAGTGGCTGCCATTTGGAATTTGCAGATATCAAGAGCTTGGTCAGCAATCTAATTTATAACAGCAGGCAGTGAGGTACAGAAATTAGAAATCTTGACTTATTAATAATCTGATGTATTAATTCAGTATTCTCAAAGTCTTTTATTTCTGTAAGAAATTTATCTGAGGTGGTTTGAGTTATAGCTAAATATGTTTTTTTTTTTTAAATAAACCAGTCTTTGGTAAGTGTTTTACTCATTTGACCATTCATGTAAGTTATTAGGGAAAATTGTAGCCATTAATTGTATGGGAAATTGCTATTTTCCCTGTGGAAAAAGATAACTATGACTGTTGCCCAGTTCTTCACTCTTCTTTCTCATATTTCATGCCCCTTTTCTTTCCCTTTGATGTGCGGCTTTTGGAAATAGTAATGCAGAGAAAAGGAGGTTATAAATGAGCTCCTGCCTCAGATCTACACATCAAATACATCATCTGCTAATTTCTTCATATTCAGAAGAGGGGAGGGGGTGTTGCTTGTCATTTCCAGAGTTATGTGCATAGATTTTTCAATTCTTCTTGGTCTGCTTTTGAATGCCAATCTTATGCTTCCTTCTTCAAGAAAAGTAGACTTACCAGTTGCTGATGTTACAATAAACCCCATCAGTGGGCAGAATCAAGGATATTTCTATTTAATCAGTGACGGAACCAGAACCCAAATATATTTTGGGGGAATGGGATCAAGAACAACCCATACATATCTAAATTATGTGGTTTAGAGTCTTCTGGGTGCTTATCATCTGATTCTTTTTTAATTGTTTCTGCTTTTTAAAATGTAAGCCCCCCAGAGTCATTTGGACTCAGGCAGCCTCTAAATTGGGTGGGTGGATGGATGGATGGATGGATGGATGGATGGATGGATGGATGAATATTCTGCACATTAGGTTTTGTGGGTCATGAGAAAAAGCCTTTATTTTAATTATGAAATTATATTACTTACATTTTTGAAATTATACCACAGCCCACTTAGGGTCTTTCCTATGCTGTCTACTTTGTTTCTTGTACCTTGTTGCCATTTTTGCTTTCTATAGCATTCATTCTGAAGAATAGACCTACAAAATCTGCCAGCTAATTTGAATCTTCTGGGTTGGCAGTATATCTTGTTCCCTTTATCCCTGGGATAAATATCCCAGGTTATTATGGTGTCTTGGTATTCTGCCCAGCTGCCCTTCACTTTCTAAGAAGCAGAAAGGACTCTGGAACTAGTTTCTGAGAGAAGGAAGCACACATCTTTTTGTCATTCAGACAACAGTTCCCAGGCTAACTGCATAAAAATACCCTCTCTCTTCTAGAGATGCTCTGGATGTGGTAAGTTTCTAATGTCTCCTAAGCATAATTTCCCCCTCCTGTTTAAACTTTCTTCTCCTTCCTCATAGTAATTGAATTCCAGCCTGGGCCAGATCCTTCTAGATCTTTGGGCCCAGTAAAAGTGTAGCTGTAC
This sequence comes from Python bivittatus, assembly GCF_059951505.1. Classification (NCBI taxonomy): domain Eukaryota; kingdom Metazoa; phylum Chordata; class Lepidosauria; order Squamata; family Pythonidae; genus Python; species Python bivittatus. Next base: position 534,832 of record NW_028277042.1, on the reverse strand, counting down.
ACTTGGCTTTGAATGTATCCCAGCCATCCCTAGATAGATGAAGTGATGATTCCCAGGACAACCATTTATATATTGCTGAAACAAAGAGGAAATGCAGCACTCCAGAAGAAGGCAAACTAGAGCACAGGTTTGTAATGTAATATGCATTACAGTACAGTATTTTTTTAAAATAGAAAAACAAAACACATCTGACCATATTGTAGAGAAGTATGGAGATACTTCTTGAAGAAGGAGTGCAAGAATAGTTAAATAAAGATCAGCTTATCCCTGGGAAAGAAGAGGAGGTTAGAAAGAAACTCAAGATAACCCTGCCTTGATTCTCTTTGGTATAAGTGGGAGCAGAGGGAAACTCTGGTAGGCTTTCAAGATTTTCTTATACTCTACAACAATAAAGTGGCATTTCTGTAATCCTTGTGGTATCTGTTTCCTCACCTGCCCTACTTTTAAGGGCCGACATATCAAGAGTCACCCTTTGGGGGAGATGGGCAGCATATAAATTTAATAATAAATAAAATTAATAAATAAAGACTGTGATTAGGTGCTCCCATGCCTGTACTCAAGCCACCTTCTGGGCATTTTCTCACTATCAAGAAGCATCTTTCAAGATCACTATTCTTGTTCTCTATGTGTTTTGTCTAATTCAGACCTGAGAAACCTGGATAGGGGATGCCTTCAGATTAATGCTGTGCCAAAATCTGCCTTAGAGTTTCTCAAAAGTTTATTTCCCTTTTGAAAGAGGCTTCCATTTTTCTCTTATTCTCAGAATGCCTGAGAGTTGCTTCTAATCAATTAATCAATTATCCATCCACCAATTTTATTTCAGTATTTGAGCAGCATAAAATCCAGCACCGTACAGGGTAAATTACGTAACAATAATTCTTATAACAGAAACATGCTATAATTGTAATGGCACATGGGAATGACCTTGGGAGACAGGGCAACGAGATGCAGTCAAAGGGAATGGTCAGATAAAAGGCAGCTGAGCCCGCAGCAGGAATGTGGATGGGGCAAGAGGCTCAGAAGAGACTGTCCCTGGTTTCTTGGACTGTAAAGGGAATGGGGGAGAGAGAGATACTTTCAGACTTGCAAGATTCTGCTAATGTAACCTTACAATAAAGTAGAATTAGCTCATCTAGTCTTGTTTCCTGTCTGGTCTACCTCATAAGGCTGACAATAATGATGCATTTACTGTATTTTCCTAATTTCAGGTAGCAGGTGGGACTGCTGTGGTACCATTTTGTGTTTCCCAGCTTTCCTGAGCCAGAGTTTTCTTGCCTGAAATCCCATTTTTCTGCATGACAACCAGATATGCTAAAAATAGTCAGGTTCTTCCCCATCCCGCCAGGCCTTTGGACTGTCTGCCTCCCTCCTTTGCACACAGGGCCTAATTAACAGTCTGTAGGTCAGGCATCTTCAATTCAGGAAGGAAAGAAGTTGAACTGTTCTCCACTGATATTACAGTTCTTTGAATTTGGCAGGTGCTACTTGATAACTGTCTTTTAAGCCTCAGTAACCGTGAATATCAAAATGTTAAGCAGATCGATAAGATCTCAGACCCCAGCCCAAGAGGAATAATAAAAAAGGGTGTTCCAGGATTAATTGAGTCCTGTGATGGACAACAAATCATTGCCCGTGCAGTGTTCGGCATACAGTAATAAAAGCCCATCTTTGTTTTCAGGCTGCGGTAGAAAGAGAGTGATTCTGCATCAAAAATGTCTTTCTGCTTTTCCTCTTGTTCTCATTCTTTAGCTGTTCCTGGGATACATGGAGCTGAAGCAAATGTCTCCTTCAGATTCCTCCTTGTGAAGAGGAATTATCTCCAAATATTATCACAGTGTTCAGATATCAGGAGCATGGTCCTTTGTTTCTGGCACAAAGGTTTAGGCCTGATCACTTCTCCCCTTCTGAGATAGGAGGCAGTTCTCTGATCTTCAAGAGAGAATTTGGATTCTCCCTCCTCCTTGTCTGCTGGCCTATGGACCAGTGGGCCAACATTTCCTAAGTTTAGGAAGCCTCAATCCTGGGAAGTTTTAAAAGGAGATGGGATTGTGGTCACCCCTTCAATCAGGGCTGGGAATTGGCTGCATCTTAAGGCCCTCTCAGCTGTTCTCCTCCGCCACATTGAAACCGAGTTAACTGTGCACAGCAAGAGGGATTTGGGGTTATAATGATAATGTTTCCCCCCCCCCCCTTCTCCCATCTGACTTGATTTAAAGCTGACGGGGCTTCAGGGATCCCTGACTGCTCAGGCAGAAGCACTGTGCTGCTCAAAAACCAAATATTTGTAAACCATTTTCCATTTTTGAGGGTTAGCATATGATAATTGCCACACCAGAGTATATAGTGCTCATCTGCTGACTAGCTGGTTTCTCCAAAGCATGGCTGCTTATACTTATAATAAAGAGTGGGTATTATTACTGCTGTTGTTCCCTCTTTCAAGATTTTTCTTTGGAAGCAAGCATTTCTGCCCTTTTGAAATATGTCCGGTACTCCTAAGACTGGCTTGAACTAGTCTATAGTTTCTTAGAGATTTGAACAACATGGCTAGGGAGGAAATCTTGGGTGTAACTCAAGAACAGCGGTCATTATATAAAAAGTTAACGGTCACCAAGCAGTTTCCAGCTGCTTCTAGAATCTGTATCTCCTCCTAGTTCAACTCCAGCACGCTTCTTCCCTGGACCTGTTCCTATGTGATGGAATTCTTGCTTTCTGCTTCTCGGAGGTTAGTAGCCATTTCATGCTTATATTCTCCACACCCCTGCTCCGAAAATCTCTTGCCATTAAAGATATCCTGACAAAATTTGGGAGGAAAATGCAATTACTTAACACTCTGTAATAGCAGGACAACTTCTTTCCTTCGGTTTCTTCTTAAACCATGTGAAAGCTGCCGAATGTTGTTTTTGACATGTCTGTGGAATCACAAAAGGATACTTGGAATAGAGAAACAGGTCTATACAGTAATTTTATACTTATTTATTACTCTGCTACAATCCAGAGACTCTTGGCAGCTGGTAAATCATCTATTACATTCAGCTTTTCATTTCACCATTCAAGTACTGCACTCCTCTTTTCCACAACGTTATTAATTACTTGTAGTCCAGGTAAATGTATTCAGATGTATAACCTGTGATCTCATCACCAAAATTTTGTGGCTTCCCAAAGTAATTATAGGTAGGAAATCCACATTTCTTTAGGCAAATCCAAAGTATCTGAGACTTCTCCTAGAGTCAATCCCCTGCTTCTCCTCCAAAGGAGGTAGTTCAAACTGGCAGCAGTGCTTTAGAGGTGAAGTCATTTGCCCTCCAAGATATGCAGCCTGCATCTCCTTGCAGTGCTCAGGCACTGATAAGTGCAACTCTCAGGTTGCAGACAAACAAGAGCAATCTGAGCAGAGCATTGCAAAGCGTTTTCTAGAGAGCAGCTCTAGATTTTGTAGAAAAGCAAAGTGTTGTAGGCCAGCTCTGCAGAGTAGAAGGATAAAGCTGGAACAAGAGGCAGGTTTTCAGTAATGTTTTCCTTCTTTCACATTCTGCTATTTCTTTTTGTCTAGAATACTATATTCCACATTCATATATTTCTGAATGTGGTGTTCTGCTTGCATAGCATGAATATGTTTCTCTCTTTATTTTGCTTGATGGATTTATTTCCCCTGCGTTGTTGCTTTCTTGCCAGACACCCCTCCCCTGGCTGTCCTTTCTTCCTTCTAGTAAGGTAAACCATTCAGGAGTCAGGTTGGGCGGGATGATATCCTGACACCGCACAGCTGCCTGATAACACTGGTAAGCAAAAGAGCAAGCCATCTTAATGAATCAGGACTTCTGCATCATTAAAAATGTTTGCAAGGAAAGAGAGCAGAAGCCCCATCAGTTCCCAGGCCTAACCCATGCTTATTCAATGATAAATATACATAACACTAGAAACAAGTGGCTGTTCTGAATTCTGCAAACAATCATGGCCTGAAAGTTTGCTGCCCAGAGTCACTTTTATGTGAGATGGGCAACTATATAAATATGATAAATAAATAAATAAAATAAAAAGTTGTGCTGTTTAATGTTGAAGTTGTGCTGGAAAGATGTTTTCTGTTTGTAGATACAGGTGTCTTACTACAGTTACTCCATTTGAGCCGCAGTGGGGGATTTCTGGCCTCGGAGTTGTTGTCATTCTCTCTCTCCCCCTCCCCCCTAAGGCTGTTCTTGGAGCATCCAGATCCGTCCCCAGCCAGGCTCCCTGACTGTCCGTGCTGCAGTTGTATAAACAATTTTGCCCCTCTTGCTCTTTGATATTCCTTTTGGCAGAAATGGGTGATGCATGGGCAGTGACATCATCATGCCAGACAAGTGGATGGTGTCAGGGTTTTCCAACTTTCTGGGTTATTGGGCTGTATTATTTGGTTCATTGAGCCAGAAACTGCCCAACTACTTTACTCTAGTATGTGTACAAACCCAGCCAGGGTAATTATTTTATGGATCAGTATGCTGCGCAAACTCAGAAAGCTGGATAAATGGCTCCATGAACAATTGGGCATATGTTCAAGAAAGACAGCCTTAAACGTCTATTATTTCTTTAATTTTCTGATGAAATCAGGAAGCAAGTGTGCTATTGCTATTGGTTGATTGGCCATCCCATGTCCAATATGTAATCCAGTGGGCTCTGGAGCTGTAAAAATGGGGGTTGGGGGCAAACCTGCAGCTCATCATTTTCAGAAGTGGTAGTCAGCATTAATTCTGCTTGGATAGAGTTAGAAGTGCTCAGTCATGGTCTGAAATTCTTCTTCACTCTGCTTAGAAATTTCAGAAGTGTTCTTGCAACACTGCCCAGCTCTCCTTTTGTAGATCAAAAGTAATTTTTGGTCATGTATGTTTGATAAATAAATAGGGTTTGTGGGCTAGATGGGTAAAGCTGTGTCATGCAACATTAAACAGCTATCAAACTGAGGATGGAAAACAGCCTCTCTTTTGGGCTTGCCTCACCATGAGACAAAGGGAGGGAGGAGCCCACCTGGGGTTGATTTTCAGCCTTGTGAAAAGCAAATTATTAACTGAAAGCGCCTTCTTGGATTTTAATCTCTGTGTGTGTGTGTGTGTGTGCGCGCGCGTGCATCTTATACATGAATATGAAAGGGATGAGGATAATTGGCCTCTGGTGCCAAAATAACTTGCCTTGCCTTTATTCACTTGGCATTTGGAGGCATCATGGCCAGAAAAAGACCCTAACCCATTGCATTTCCTGATTGAAATGAGTACCTGGACCTTGCACATCCAAGGGTGAAAAACTCCTTATTTCTGTTTGCAGAACTGGACAACTGCAGACCCATTGAGTAGCAGAAAATTGCTGTCACAGCTTCACCCCAGTGTGAAGCAGGTATAGTTCCTGTGAAAGCCCTAAAGTAGTTTTAGTTTTTAAAAAATGGAGGGGGGGGCTCCTCCCAAAATCCAGCAGAAGGACTCAGCAAGCCCTCCCTCTTTAACGTGCCCGACAGGTTCCCCCTTCGCATCACCTCTCTGCCCATTGTGGCTCTCCCCGCCCCCTGCCCCTCCCCAGTCCATGCCGTTTCTGGCCCAGCCCTGTGTTAGAGATGGGGAGCAGATTGCCTGCAGCACTGCTAAACTGCTGTTCACCTGACGAAAGGGGGAAGGTCAGATGCAGTGTGGGTGCACTTGAAAAGGAAACTAGGAAAAGAAAACTCACTTGTTTCTGCATAACCAGAATGGGTCCTTGGTGTGATCTAAGAGCTATTTTCATCCAGCCAAAAGTCCATTACTCAGAGACTGGTGACGCCACTCCAGATGTGATATTATCCCCAAATGGAAAGGCATAGAGAATAAATTTGAAACATGCCATAATCCAACCTGGTGTGACGCTGTCCCCAGTTGCAGGTGGCACACACCCAATACATGAGACTAGGGCAACATAGGGGTTGGGGACTTTGTGGTTCAACATGTTGTGGAAATTCAGCATCTTAGCATCTTGGGTGAAGCCATGATAGGTGTATTAGTCTGAGCATAACCAAAGGGTGAGGCTCTAACCACCCTGTTGTGGCTGCTATCTTGACTTCTTTTACCTCTTCCTTGCAGACACTCCTGGCATGCTGTGTGCACCCAGAACATGTGACTGGCTTTGCACTTTGACTTTGCGCACTTTTCCATGAAGCAGCAGCCTTTGGGCTGAGAAAGAGTCTAGTGAGCCTCTCTCTGCACATCCCCTGACTTTTTGCTTGATTTGCATCCCCCAGATTAAGAGCAGAAGTGAAACCTGGCAAAGCTTCACCATTTTTCTCCCAAGGGGAGGGCTTCATGTTGTTGTCAATATTGCAGAAAAGTTGATCCATGTTATTGCAGAGATAGCTCTTTGTGGGAGGGAAAAAAGAATCTGGCTCTTTTTCTTTTTTCTTTTCCTTTTCATTTCTTTTTTTCAGTAGAGAAAAGCAAAATGGGAGGGTGAGTTTTATTTGTCACCAAGCCATAAACAAAGAATTATGAACCTCTACCTGTTGCATTGCATAGATGATATTTATCTTTAAATTATTCACTTCCCTTTAGCTGAAGGCTAAAAGGCTACTCTCATACAGTGGAGGAAGTGGGTATATTTTTTGTATGACTCTCCTCAAGATTTTTCCCTGTGGCTCCTGGTTACTCTTTACAGCAGGGAGCAGGAGTTTTGGGGTATTGTTGAGTCACATCTTTCTGGCACTTGCATATGAAGCAGGAGCGCTGCATATTTGGAGGCAGCAAAGGGCACTTGCAAATCTGCTTTTGCAGCCAGGAGCAGAATTGGGCCAGAATGTGCCTGAAAAGTCCTGCCAATAGCTACCTTTTGCTCTCGCCCCAAGACGAGGAAAGAGCCTTTGATCTCACAGCAGCCTGGCTGGGGAGTCCCAGGCAGACTGGCAGAGAGGTTGTTGTTGTTGTTCAGTCGTTAAGTCGTGTCCGACTCTTCATGACCCCATGAACCATATTGCGCCAGGCCTTCCTGTCCTTCACTGCCTCCCTCAGTTTGCTCAGTTTCATGCTCATTGCTTCAGTGATGCTATCTAACCATCTCATCCTCTGCTATCCTCTTCTCCTTTTGCCTTCCATCTTTCCCAGCATCAGGGTCTTTTCCAAAGAGTCCTCTCTTCGCATTAGGTGACCAAAGTATCTGAGCTTGAGCTTCATTATGAGAGGTGCTCTTCCTTATTTCTAGTCTTTGGAGCTACCAATGACCTTGTGTGGTCCTCTCTAGAAGACCAGGGAGGAGCTCTGTCCTGAGATCTTCCCTTGGGGTTCAGAGGAAGTTTGGGAAGCCAAGGAGGCTGCAGATCTCTGGAAAGAGGATGATACAATGGAAGGCAGGGCCTTCACACATGCCCCTTGGCTACCTTGTTGCTGAAGAAGTGCAGAAATACCACCCCCTGTACCAGAGAATTCTTCTGTGAAAGGAACTGAAAAAGCAAAGTCTCTTTTATAAAATTGAATGGAAGTGCTAGAAAAAAATCCAGAAGAATTTATTTGCCCAGCACTCCTTGGAGCTGAAGTAGTCACTGGAGGGCTCCCATTGTAAAAGGGTCAGTGCCCTGGAGGGCAGGACCAAACCAGTGGGTTAAAACTAGGGGAATTGATCCAGGTAAGATATTACAAGGAAAGAGCAGACAACAGTGGAATAGGCTGTGTCCTCTTCACTGGGGGTCTTCAAATAGAAGCTAGTAGTAGCTAGGTCTAGGCATTGCCTCCTTTAAGAGAGTCAAGGTAGTGTGGTGGTTAAGGTATCAGATTCAGACTCAGAGTTTCCACTCAGGGATGAAAGCTCTTTGAGTAACTTTGAGCTGATTGTTGATGCTCAGCTTAATTCATCAAATAAAGTTGCATGCAGAAAATGTGGAGGGGATGCTGGTTTCCTCCTTAGTTGCCAGAAGAACAATGGGTTATACACTTAACAAAATAAATGAACGTCCTTCCCTCTATCCCAGCTCTCACAGCCTGGCCCAAATTAAAAATCACAGCCCTAACCACTTGGGTGATACATCCCCACTTGCTTGGCACCATCACCATGCCTGCTATAAACATCGCTTCTAAAAATATTAACTGCCCCCCCCCCCAAGATTGCTCACACATCCATAAATGAAATCTCCCAGGCCTGATAGTCCTATGTGCATGGCCTCAGGTCTCTCTCCAGAGAGGAAGGGGAGCTGGAAGCCTTTTCGAACATTTTCAGTATCTACATCACTCCAGTGAGCCATTGATTATTCAGGGTCTTCTGGAAAGCAGGTCTGAAATCATTCCTCTTTTTTTTGGGGGGGGGGACAGGATGTTTCTGCTGCAGGACTGATTTTTATACTTTTTCTCTGCTTGTGTTGCTTCTGATGTGTTCCCCCCCTTCAAGTTGTCCTGGTCCAGAATGATGAAATATTTTCTAAAACCCAATATTTTATACAATTAAAATAAATAATATTCCTGCTTATATTGATGGAGCAATGGCTGAGAACCCCATCTGGTAAAGGAGAGACTTGCATCTGGCTTTCCTCAGGATAACACCACTGTAAGCCACAGACTTATCTTTCTTCCCCCCCTCCCCAGCAAAAAAAAAGGGAAAAAAAAGAAAGGGGAAGGTAAGCATTTGCAGAGAACTAAGAAGGTCTCTTCTCCTGTTTGGGCGGCTGCATATTTTTAGCATCAACACAGAGCCTTTGAAATTCCTGAATGTAATCAAAGACACTCATTTCTTCTACAGCTCTACAACTCTGGTTGGTCTATAAAGCCACAGTGGTCTCAGCACACTGAAATGCAAAGCCATTGCTGGAGCTATGCCGAACAACTAACGATTTTCTTCTTAAGGGTGTGCAAATATTCAGTTCTGAGATTCCACATGATTGAATTGTTGGACTGAATTGCATACCTTTTTCAAACTGATTTGGAAGATTGAATTAAATCTGGCACAATTTTCTGAATCAGTTTGAATCATCAAATTGAATTGACATCCAAACGGATTCAATGATTTGAAACAGATCAGATCTGATCTCCATCACCCTAATTAGTTTCCTCCTCCCCCTCCCTTTCCTTCTTCCTGCCTTATGACATGCCTGGTTCTCTCCATGGAGAGGATTCTGCTTGGATGGATCCTTCTGGAGCCTCACCCTCTCTTCTAACTTGATCAGGGCTTTTGTTCTTTTTGCATGAGAACGTTCAGGCTTGATCCCCTTACTCTGAAAACTAGCAAGGCTCATTCATTCTTTTTTTCTTTAAATGGCAGATATAAAATTAACAGATAGGAGGCAGTTTTCTCTAGCAACTTAAAACAAGTTGCAGAAAATGTAATGTGGTGCAGAAGCGATCCAAAAATATTTGGAAAGCATTATCAAATCAAGGGTTAAAAAGTAAAAAAAAATACTTCTCAAATTGTTCAGATTTGGGGTTTTCCCCCAAGGGACAGCAAAGAGAGCAACAGGGCTGCAGTGGACCTGCTTTCAGGTGTTCAAATGAAATTGAAACCCTGCTGGACAGAAAAGTTCTGCTTTTGGTCTCCATTTGGATGAAAGGCAATAGGGCTGAGAAAGGAGGGTGCCCTACAGTTCTCTCCAGGGAGGTGTGTTGTGCTGAGGAGAGGGTGACACAACATGCCTCTCCCTAGGGCCCCTGCACAATGAGAAGCACTGCATCTGGTGTTTCCCTTAGCCAGATGTGGGCTGCAGAGCCCTGGGAATCCATTTTAACAAATCAACTGAGTTGGCTGTTCCCCTCCATTGCTTAGAAAAGGGTGGGTGGGTGTGGCTTTAAAGGGGTACTTTGCAGAAACGATTGTTGAAGTGAAAGTGAAAGAAAGCTTGCCTATGACCTTTCTCCAAAAGGTGAAATTCTCCTGGGTGGAGCACCCTTCCCCCTGGGATCCAGTAGGCCCCTTCCCCCATGGCCTTCCAAAAAGTCACAGAGCTTCTGTCAGCATCTCTGAATCCTTGAGAATCTCTGGCCTTGAGAAATCTCTGGCCTTGAGATCTCTGGCCTTGAGAAATGTTGGGAGAATTTCTCCTGCCATTGGAAAAATGCAGGGAAATTCTCCATCCTGTCTCTCTCTGCCACACATTCTGTGGAGAATTTCAAGAGAATCTGCTCCCTGCTCTGTTCTAGGAGAGATTTTGCAAATTATTGCCCCCTTCCCTCTAACACTGCAGACACTCCATGAGACAGGATACATGGAAGAACACAAACAAAATGTAGCATCTTGTTTCAGTTGTGAGGTTCGCCGCATTCGGCGCTGGACAGAAACCTCGCGAGTCGCAGGCTCGGGCGAAGGCTAGTTGACTCAGGCGTAATGCGCAGCGGTTACAGACAAAGCCAGGATTGGCTTGGCGCGGTTTCTTACAGCAGTTTTATAGGGTTCCCGCCTTGACCTGCAGTGCCCCCCGGTTCCGGCCCTTGCCCTCGCCCTGGGCTGCCCCTCTGTCCATTGTGATCTTCCTTCCCCTCGCCTTGATGACAGATGCAGCTGGTTTCTGCGGTGTTATAATCTTCCTCCTTTGTCTGTCTTGCCCTCGCATTCCTTGAGCCTTTCTCATGGTGAGTTGGAGTGGCTGTTTTAATCTGGGTTTGAATTGGCCGCCGGTTGCCTCTGGATTGCTGCGCTCCTGGTGTGTGGTGAGCTGGAGTTGCCCGGGCGCCTGGGGAGCTGGCTGCGCTCCAGTTTGCCGCTTCTAATTGGCTCCTGCTGCGAGTTAGGGTTAGGGTCAGGGTTAGGGTTAGGGTTGCTGAAACTGACTAGAGGCTCGGTGAAACTGACCAATGGCCCTGCGCTGCAGTGTGTGCCTCCTAGGCTGAATCTGACATCAGTTGGTATAGAAATTGTTACTGCTCTATGAAGGCTAAGCAAGTTGATTGCCTCATCAACAAAACTGCCTAGGATTCAAAAGACTAGAAGAATGCAATAGAAAGCAAGAATTTTGGATCCAGATGAATTTATAAGTGTGTAACAGCTTACATGAGAATCAAACAATTCCACAATATCAATATCTGAAGTACAAAACTTGATGACACAAATAAGAAATCTCTCTGATCTGCAGTAAGGTACCTTAGCTTGTGTTGTCAGAAAACTAAAAAATCTTTCTCTCTCTACAAAATAGCTACTTCCCAAAGGTGTTGTGTAACCTATAAACAAATAATCCTACTTATGTACATGTTTAGGTACAAGCATTATGAGAAGTATAAAATGAACAACTGTAAGCTTATATTCCTCTTTGTTCACAATCCTGTAACAGAAAACATCCATTTTCTTTTAGATAGTATTATTCCTATTACCCCCCAAAATGCTACAACTATTTAGATTTTCTTTATTTTGAAAATTACACCATAACCTCTCTCTTCTTTATTTTGTCCTGAGTTGCAAAGTGGCTGAAAGTTTATTCTGGTTTCTCTAATCTTTTATAGCACTTCCCCTTCCCCTTAAATAGTGAACATGGAGTTGCTGTGCTCAGAAATTATCCAAAGGGATCTAAGCACTTTACAACATTGAGTCTCACTGGTTGGAAGAATCCAAACATTTTCTTTCATCGCTATATCAGTCTATGTTCTGCGATTACATTCCTTCTTAGTCCCTCCCATGTTAAACCCTGAAAATTTCTTTATGAGATCATTCTGTATTTACAGTTTGCGGATCAGTGTCCTTCAACCCTCCATATACTTCAGGTAACAATCTCCTGAAATATATAGTGGTCATTAACAATTTCTTAGATCTTATTACATTTCACGTGATACTACCGTTCTGATATCAAAATTCCCATCAGACCATTTTTGATAGTGGGTATGTGCAGGTATGCAAACAGCATGTGTCCTTAGCATAGAAGTTACCCTTGTTGCAGAATTCTGTTCTTGTTATCCCCATAACAATATTTCAAGCCTTTGATTCTGAGAGTCTACAGCTAGCTAGTAGCTTAACAACTGAGATAACCAAAGATATATGACCTCATCTTAGATCACAGCCAATGTTTGACACTAACACATAATGTATGAACGTAAGCTGATTTGGCATTTCCACCCATTTCCATGACAAGGAGATGCTAATCTAACCTATACGTTTCATTTCCACATGCTAGAAGGATTCATACACTCAATTCTTTGAAAATCACAGTGGCCACGTATGCCTGTGAAATGGGAAAGAGTGAATGAAAGAAGATAAACATTTAGCCTAGAGACTGTTCCTAAGGGTACCATAGATGGCAAAAACTGGACAGCATAAAGGCTGCTCTCTTGATGTGATGATTGGCAATTAGAAACTCATGTTCTTTCAGCATGTGATGTGAGCAGGTGATGGATTAAGAAAAAACAACTATCCTTTGCAGAATGAATACAATTAGAAGGAAAGGAAAGCTATGGAGAAGACAAAGAGCACAGAGCTTACTGGAATGGCTTTGGAAAAGCTATGAATTCCTACCAAAATCAGGTCAAGATGGATAACCGGTGTCCATATAGCCGCTGAGAATCAAACCCAACACAGTGGCACCTAATTAACCCCAGAGGGATGAAAGATGAGGCATGGTTGATATTTTGTGTATCTCTCACTATTCAGAACTACTGCTATATTTTTATTCTTCTATATCCAAGTTGCAGTATTATCCACAACAAACCATGGTGATGCCAAAATGATGACGTGAGTGGTGACATTTACACACAAATGCAGTCATTATATCTTTTGAGGTCTGGTGCAAGTATATATTGTGTGATGGTGTTGTCACACGTGTCTTGTCCTTTGACAGCCTCACACCCCATGCCCCCCTTTTGCAGACACCCATGTCAAGCTGTTAACCCCAAATCCCAACACTATTATCCTACACAAAAAATTAGTTATTCTGAGCAACTATCCATTGGGATAGTGGAAATAAGTGATGGTCAAACTTTTCTGAGCTGGGTTTGGAAACTTAGTGTGTGATTAGAACCATGTCTCAGGTAATGTTGTGAGTAAGTCAAATCTGTCTGCAGAACATGGTCAAAAAAGTCAAGATGGCAGCCCATAAAAAAACAGACACTGCTTTGATCACATCATTGTGGCCACACCCTGAAGACACCCTGTGGTAAGTTCTTGGAACTTTTTCCAAATTTATTCACAACATTATATGATCACACACTGAGTCACAGTTCGCTTGTTCATGATTTACTGAATAAAGTATAATTGTCCTTACACACCTAATGCTGAGCCACAAAACCTGGTTTGCAGTCCAGTAGTCTGGCTCATGCCGTGCAGTTTGGTTTGGGTCTGAGTGTTCTGTGGGGCAGGCCATGCTGAGGTTGAGACTCCCCCAACATGGGCTTCACCTGAAGGAAACCCTGGACTCTTAGTGACCTGTTAGCCTCTCTCAGCACCTTTCTGGATGAAGAGCACAATCCAAATGATGATGGATATAAATACAAGAGGGAAATAAATGCTAAATGCATTAAACAAGAAGAATTAACTATACTTCTCTTTTGTAAATTAATTACCAAGAGATTAAAAGTACGGCTGTGCATCCATCTGAAAAACAAATGTGAGCTATTCAAATGAGCCTCCATTAATTATACATCCACTGAAAAAGAAGAATGAAAATAATTAAAATGAAAGTAAAATAAAAGAACATGTACTACTAAAAATGGAATTAAAAATGAGAGGAAAATGATTTTTCCATGATACATCTCCATAGTTAAAATGTATACTCTATAGTTGTGAAAATATGTGGTTTACTGTTACAGAAAATCTAAATATGTCAAATGATCTAGCCATGCAAAAGATTAGATTTCAAGTTTTGTTTCTATCTATCCATTTTATTCTCTGCATTTTAGGAAACCACTAAATGGAAGGGCTTATCAGTGATCATTTTTAGGAAGCCATGGTTTACCTTCTTCCCCCACCTTGACACTTGTTTTGCAAAGCCTCTCTCCGCAGAAATGTGAGGCCTAATTTATAGCCTGAGAGAGAATATTTGCGAATATTTTATTGTGCCAATGTGACTGTTGGAAAGTTACGTTTGTTTAGGATACTCAAAATTTTACAGGCTGTGTCTAGCTCAGTTCACTCATTACATCTCCTCTGTTTTTCTTCTGATTTCTTTGTAGTAGATTCATGGCAAGACCAGCACATAGCATCTTCATCTACAGTATAGAACAACCTTGATTATAGAAGCTTATTTTCAGAATAACAGAATAATTAATGTTGTAATAAATATATTTGGGCTGAATCTATTTCAGAGAGTGGCCTGTCTGAACATAATTTTCTACTTCATGGAATGCATGAGTCCTTTTCAGGTAGAATCCCCCAAAATAACTGTTCTACTGGCCAAACTCAGAACTATTAGTTTGGAGCTTTTATCTGGATTAGTGCAGTATAGATACCTTTTCCTGAAGTTTTTCCCTATTATTCAATTTGATGAAAGAGGATTTGCTTTCAGAATTTTGTGCAAAGAAGTTGAGAATTCAGGAGAAATTCTCCACAGTGAATTGTGATATGCTTGCACTGCTGTAGGGTCACAGTTGTCAAAGGGATGGTGTAAAGTAAGGCTCACCCATTAAAAGGAAATGTAAGGAGATTCAGAGCTGACTTTTTCTCACAGTGCAGTGTTAAGCTGTGGGACTCACTGCAGCCAGATTGCCACCAAGGTGGGACCAGACAAATGCATGGAAGACCTTTGGACCATCAGTGGCTGTGGGATCTTGATGGCTGTGAGCTTCCCAAAATTGGCCAGCTGCTCTGGAGCACAGAAGGCTGGAGCAGCTGAGTCCTTTGCCAGGACCAGCTTTGGGACTCTTTTCATTCACTAATGGAAAACCTCCCTTCCCATCTTAACAAGCATGTGTGAATTCTCACAGTTTGGGTAAACTAATTCAGCCACTCCAGTTTGCCCCCCTCCATAGCTGAATGATAGTAGCAGTCTAACATATTTGGAAGTTAATGGTTTGGCAAGGCTCAACCAGTCCAAATCCTAATTTTTCTCATGATTTTCTGCAGCACACACACACACACACACACACACACAGAGAGAGAGAGAGAGAGAGACGTGAAGCCCTGGTCTCTTGACTAGAGGCTTCAGACAATTGTTAATTTGCTCATGTGACACCAACACCTCCTGGTATATGCACATCACACATGCATTTATTTTTATCCCCCTTTCTACAATAAAGAGAGCTATAAACAGCTAAGAGCAAGAAAATACAAGAAAAAAAAATACAAATTCATAATTGAAATGTAATTAAAAGTCAAATAAAATAAAAATTCATCAATCAATTAAAAGGTTAAAGGAAAATGAGTACCATGGAAAGGATATTTGTATTCCAGTCAAAAAAAGGACACCCTTCCCAATTTTTCCAGTTGAAGAACAAATAACACATGGCTTTTGTTTTGAAAATAACAGTAATAATAAATATTTAAATTTCTGATGCATCTGCAGTTCTGGAGTTTGGCTGTTACGCGTGCAATCAAGTGCCAAGTGGTTCATCTCCTGGGGGAGTCATAATCTCATACATACCTGGCAAAGCTCCAAAGAAATGAATCTATAATACAATTAGTATAAACCCATATTTTTAGCAAAATGTAGTAATTATGTAATTTGCTCAATTGGCTTAGCAGAGAGAGTGAGAGAGAAAAAGAGCTTTCCCATAAAACATTTTTAAAAGCAGCCTAATTTGATCAAAATTAGAACTGAATTATCTTTGTATGGAGCTGTTCAACATTTGATTTGCTGGAAAATACAAATCACCCGAACAAAGAGATTGGTTATTTGGATGGATGTTGCATCTACAACATGATGTATAAATTACAGCAAAATAAACAGAGAAATTAGGCTGTATCATTGGCATTCTCTCTTGTTCTCCATTTCCCCTGAATGGCTGATGTACATGGTTCCTCTGCCTCCAAGCTTTTGGATCTAAAAATAGATCAGTTCACAACAAACAGAGACGCCACTCAATTTAATGCCAGGGAGTGGGAAATACTGTAACAGCCGGGTGGTCAAGGCACATGAGCAGGCCAGGTTCATTCTCAAGAAAGAGGGGGCCTGGGGTGGAGCCTTAAGCAGTCCACCTGCCCTCACAGCTGGGGAAGTTGTGAAGGGCAGCAGGGTTGATGCATTGACCCCAAGCCTTTCCTCTTCCATAAACTTATCACCAAAAAAGAGTATCCATTTAAGGCCACAGGGATCAATGGGAGGGATCAGCAATTGATGGACAGCAGGCATGATGGACAGCTGAAGCCCCACCCCTTTTCAATGTGAGTTGCATGCACCTAGATGCACCTGCCAATTTGATTTCATTATCACCCAACCTGTAAATGACCAGTAAGACCAAGCTGCTTTTCTCAACTTGATGCCCTCCAGATATATTGGGATAAAAAAATTCCAGCGTTTCCAGCCAATTTTGGAAGTTACATAGTCCCAACATACCCGAAGGACAACAGGCGAGGGAGGCAGCTTTTAATCTTTGAAAACTAGTGTGAGCACCAGCAGGATCTGCCACAAACATTTACAGAGTGGAGCAATTCTATTCAGGATATGTGCCAGCCAAGCAGCCTTTTAGACAGCACCATTCCATTCTTCTTTGCTCCCTATTCAAAGTCAAGTATCACCGATGCCCATCCTTCTGATTGTTTCAGTTCTCCATGCTTCTACCAGGCTGATGGTTTCTCCATGCCCAGTGACACTTTCCTCTTGTTTGTGAGGAACAAAAGGGCTGGCAAACAGAGAAGGGATTCACTTTGGCTGGATTCATAGGGCATGGTGAATCCTGAATCCAAGTCAGTAAAATAAATTGCTGTGTTCATGTCAGTTGTGTCCAAATGCTTAACCAGATGCTGGCTGAAGGTGTTGGCCCCATTAAAAGTCCTGCGGCAACGGTGTCTGGCTTCTCCAAAATGCTGCCCAGCTTGCAAGTTTGTAACACCAGCTCCCCCAGGCTGATGTACTCTAGATGTGCTGCTGGGATGCAGTGTCAGGCCAAAAACTTCTGGGTCAGGAAAAGTTGATTCAGAGTCTCTCTCAGTGCCACCAGGACCACCACCTCACTGGGCCCTGCTTTCTAAGCTCAAAGAATCCCATGTCCTGCTCTTCCCTGCTTAGATTCTTCATCTAAATCCAACCCCCCACCCACCTACCCACTGCCCAGCTGTAGAGCTTCACTTCTGATTGCTTTTCCATTGACTATGCCAGCTTGGTATAAAGTCACCTGAATGGGTTGACCTGAATGAAGGAAACTTTTCTGAACTGGGAGCATCTCAATTTCAGGATGAAACTGCTCATATATCCTCACAGAAAATAAATAAGATTCAGAGTCACCTTGCTGATGTCATCCTTACGCGATTCTTAGGGTGCAGAGGTGCAGCAAAGAGGCTCTGGATCCATGCATTATTCAGAAGGGGCTATTTGGCTTCCCATAGGATATTGAAGTTGCTAGGACAACCATGCTATAATTTACAAAGGCCATGGCCATGAAGCTTGTTTTGCCATTTTCTTATTTCTTTGAAGAAGAGAAGGACAGGGTTCCTACTGTGACCCATCCTACCTGATGGGGGACAAGAGGACTTGGGAGGCATCCAAAAGATTGATGCTTGAATTGGTTATAAAAAATAAAATAAAATGGAAGTGGATGCCACCTGCTGTGTTTCAGCGTACTGAGCCTCAGACTCAGCCCAGAGCCAGGGCCACTCCTGTGCTGTTTGTTATCAGGCCAAGAAAAGGTCCAACTAAGGAAATTGAAGCACCAAATTGCCCTCCAAATGGTGCATTGATTGTGAAGCTGAAACATTTCCTTGCTGAATCAGTTAAAACATCCTGATTTTCAAGTGCCAACAAGGGGGCAAAAGCCCTAATCAATGAACTGCTTGGTATTTTAGTATTTTGCTTGGTTGTGCTATGTTTGGGACCTATTTTATTTAACATCACATCTCAATGAATGCCAGTTTAGAGTATAAACGTTCTGCAGCGGGGTTTGGTTCCACCTGGTAGCATCTGCCCAAAACTAAGTAGATGCCTGGACACTAGTCCACTTACCAAGATAGCTTCTCTAGAATCTGGTGGATGACATGGAAACAGGCAGTTCCTCAGAAAATGGTCACAACCCATTTAGAGTCTTCCCCCTTAATTGTACCTTTAAAGACATCAGTACTGTTAAATGGATCTGCGTTTAACACTTACGATAAGGGAACCCTCTCTGTTGCTTCAAGCATTCTGGCGGATTCAGCACCACTGGTGGCTTCAACCCGGCAGGGAGAAAGGAAGGAGAGAGAGATCTGCTTTTTCTGGCCTCTTCCAGCCATTCTCTAACCAGAGGAAGGAAGAGTCCTTAGCTGCCCCCAGTTTAAAGTGTTCCCTCCCCTTGTTTCCCTGGGTTTCAAATGGAAGCAAGGGAGGCCGAGGAGAGTCCAGAGGTCTGGAAAGCAGATGGTCAGAGGAGGGATAGGCCGCTCAACATACTCCCTGACTACGTGTAATTTAAGAAGTATCCATCAGACCATATTCCACCCATGAGACTTTCTCTCCAAAAATTACTCGGCATTGCTGGAGAGGAGATTGTGTAGTAGAAGAGACGCATATCTTGGCCTCATTGTAGGTAAGTAAGTACAAAAATACCACAGTGAAATTCTCTTCTCCTTCTCAACAACTCATGTTCTACTGTACTGTCAACTTTATACAGACACTTGTCTTTGCTTTGTATACTGATTAATAAAAAATTATCCCAGGCTTACAGAATTACTTTACTTAAAACACTTACTCTCAGTTCTATCTCACTATGGCAAAAATTTGTTCTACTGTTTGCAAATTACACTAGGGCCTGACAAATTAACATTCAAGTAAGTGTGTTTCACAAGATATAATACAACACCTCTATTATATTGCATGCATGTTTAGTTTTTTTATGATGGTCTATGACCATCATAAAATTGGTCTGATCTTCTCCCTTGAAAGATATTTCAATAGCAATTTTTCCTTCATCAAAATGAACAAGAAGCAGAAGGGGTCGGGGGGGAAACTAAGAGACTTTATCAGCCCAAGAAGACTAGAACATTATACAGTTCAACAAAAAAATATAAGCCTTAAATGTCTTCCCTTATCCAGGACCCGTTGGTGGGCTTTCCCCTTAGGAAGGAGCACCGGATTGGGGGGGGGGGGGTGCCCAAGTGGGCAGAAAGCATCTGACAGTTGAAAGCACCAGAACAGATTGTTCTGGAACATGGATCTTTTAGACCCCAGATCTGGGTTTGCCAGTTATCCCAACTATGCAGCTACAGCACTGCTGCAATTTTCTGATCATGGAAAACAATGAGATCCTGCAGATTGAAGTGTAGGTGACACTGACCTCCATCTTTTGGCCACCACAGAAAGCTCTGCATCCTTCAGGCTGGAATTGCAGCCCAAGCAACGCACCTGGAGGCACAGGTTGGGGGGAAAGGGCCTGGAAGATAGGAATCAAACTTCTTTTGATCAGCACTTGCAAAGGTCAAATGGCTTATCCATTGCTTCTCAAAGAGACGCAGTGTTCCCATTGATCGGCCACTCTGTGTAAAGGGCACCCAAGCTTGACCCTGTTTCTGTCTGGCATCATCACAGCAGCCTCTGTGCTTTCAAGGAATGATGAGTGTGTGCCAGACAGGTCTGTGTTGCCACTGAAAACAAGCATCTGCAAAGGAAAGACAGGGTCTTGTGCATGAGAACTGTAAAAATGCTGTAACAAGTTGGCTTCTTCTTCTAATCCTATGCTGCATTCAAGAGTCACAGTGAGAGAAGAAAAGGCACTCAAGCAAGGACTTGGTTTATTCCCAATTTTTTATCTGAGCACTGACAAAATGCATTCTCACATCAAGGGCACTCAGGATGGACAACAGAAGTGTCTTGCTCCTTCATTACACTACCTTTCCATATTGTTCCTTCTGTTGATTTTCTTCCTGCCCCACAGAAAGCCTACAGAAAGATAACACAATAGTTTGTGCTTTACGTTATGAATGATGGACCTGAAGGACAGCTCTGAAGTTCCACAGCCTGCCTTCTCCCCTTGTCGGCAGCAGCAATTAACCCTGAAGGAAACCCCCGCAAAAACATGCCTCTTGAGCATGTGAGCATCCGGAAAAAGGGCTTGCTTCTCAGCATGCCTCTTCAAGGGAAAGATGCAGCTCATCCTTTATATTCTTCTAATGAATGCCTGTCAGAAGTAGGGGTGGCAACAGCCATTCTCAGTAAGAACTTGGTTTATGCCAAGCCAAGAAATGAATTCAACTAGCTCAGAGCAACCTAAGTGGGCTTCTGACATTCTCGGAAAGGGTTCCCACAACATGCTGAATTAACCTGTCTTCTGGGTTTGTACAATATATTGCACTGTAAGCTGACAAAACAGGTTGGGTTCACACAACATCCTAAGCCATAAAAGGATCCAACCCAGATTAATGAAGCTTAGTGTGTTTTGCAGATGCAACCAGAATTTCTTTAATCAACTTGGTTAAGGAAGTTCTTTGTATCAGTACTCAACCAGCTGTACATATTTCTCCCCAGATTTTGCCATTTCAACTTGATGTATGTTGAACCAATTCATTAGGAATCCTTCCTTGTTTAATTGGCATTTCTGAATTTGCACTAGGAGCAGCACTACTATGACAGAATAAAAGTAATTTTAAAAAATAGAAGACCATGGAAAAATCCCATGTGTCTACACAGAAATCTTAATAAACATCAGGGAGGTGGGGGTGGGGAGTCCATACAGGAAATGGAAAGAGAGTCAGATCACCAAGGAAGAGTCCAGACAGGGGAACTAAGAATTATAAAGAAGATATCAGAAAGGCAGAATGAGCTGAGGGTGGAAAAAAAAATCAAAAGGGTTTCTGCTTATTGAAGATGGCATAATCCCAGTGTCAAAACAATGAAAAGGCAGGGCTACAGAATTCCTCTTTTGACTCCATCTTTTCCAGTGTGTTGTCAAACAAAGTTATGAAGCTTGAGATTGATAGAAGCATGATCAGGGAGTACTAATTTAGGTAGGTAGGTAGGTAGGTAGGTAGGTAGGTAGATAGATAGATAGATATGCATATGCATATGCATATGCATATGCATATGCAGATTTATTTATAGTCAAACATATATTTATATGTAGAGGCCGAGATGAATTATATCCCAAAGTGCTAAAGGAATTTGCGGACAGTTGGACTGGCTAAATCCTTATATACAGATATTACCTATTGAGAAGTTCTGGAGAAAATGCAAGCTGACCAGAGGATGGCCAAGATCTATCTTCAGAAAGGATGAAAAGGAAGATAAGGGGAGCTAGAAGCCAACTAGTCTGATACCTGGGAAGATTATAGTGCAGAGGGACTGATCCTGAAAACAATGCAGTGATTACCCCAGAAGTCTATATGGCTTTGTCAAGAGCAAAATTTGCCAGTTCAGATTTGTCACATCGTTTGATGGGATTGAAGAAGTGCTGGAAATATCTCTATCTCTATTTCTCTCTTGATAGCAAAACATTTGATACATTAGTTGATAAATGCTGAAGAGCAAGGTAGTTAAGTGTGAACATGACAAGTGGATACATAACTGGCTTGAAAATTGTACTCCAAAAGTACGCCTTAGTGCTACCGCATTAAATTGGAGAAAAGTATCAATGGTGGAGGGGCACAAGGATCAGTCCTGGGTCTTCAACATTTTTGTTAATGACAAGGAGGAAGAGGTGGAGGAAATGCTTATCAGATTAGCCCATGATACAAAATTGGGTGAGTTACTGTAGTTAATACCCTAGAACAAAGTGATACAATTCAAAAGCATCTTGAAAGGCTGGAGAAGTAAGCTGAAAATAACCAGTGACATTTACCAGAGGCAAATGCAAACTGAGGAAACAAAATTCTTATCCTGGGTGAGAAAGTGGATAATGGTTTTCCAAACATTACTGACTCAGAGCATCTGTACATTCCTCCGTTATCAAAAAAATTAGCAGGAGAATTAAGAAGTCCCTGTCTTAGCAAATTTAGAAATAAACTGTAGGAAAGTGCCCAGTTGTCAAGATTCCTGTAACCTAATCCCTTTCAGTAAATCATATTAAAGAAGATTTTGTAAGAATCTTGTTGCCAAAGGCTTGACAAACCCAAAGGACAGATACAAGATGGAGGTACTTAGTTTGATAATAATACTTGTGAACAAGATTTTAGAATAATAGTGGACTACAAATTGAATACGTGACCTGTCTGCAAAAAAGGCAGGTGCAATTTTAGCAACAGAAGTATAATTTCTAAAGCAGGGGAACTAATCCTTCCATTTTATTATGAATTTGTCAAACCCATCTCAAGTACTGTATCCACTTCCTGGCATCACACTTTAAGAAGCATTTAGAGAAACTGGAACAGAGAAGAGCAACAAAGACAGGGGTGTCTGCAGGATGTGGTCAAAAAAGTCAAGATGGTGGTCCTGGTGGTGCAATTGAACTTCCAACTTTTTTATGTGCATCATATATAAAAAACAAGCAGAACATTGATTTGGCAGCACCATTATAGCCGCCGTCTTGACTTTTTTGACCACACCAACTGGATGTCCAGTTGTTCCATGGACTAGAAATTAAATCCTATGAACAAAGTTTGAAGGAATTAGAAATATTTTCCCTTGACAGAAGGAGTCTCAAGAATAAAGCATGAAATATTTGGAGGGCTGTCACACCAAAGAAAGTAAAAATCTGTTGTCCATTGTTCTACAGCATAAAACACAGAATAACAGGTTTGAGTTACAGGAAGGTAGATTCCAATTAAATGTTAGGAAGAAAAAACTTCTGTAACAATAAAAGCAAAGACCGTGGAGGTGGTGGGTTCACTGTGACTTAGAAGCCAACAGCCACTGAGGAGGGAGTTGATTCAGTGGCGTGAAGGGCTCCATCCGATTCTGTGAATGTATCATTCCATATGTTCTGATCCACATTCTGGCCATTGCTTATCATGGGGAAATGGATTCTCTCAAAGAGGCACAAAAATAAATATTTGGTTGGCCTTATTTCACAATACACTTCTTTGGATATACTGTAGTAATGGTGAACATGTAATGTTTAATATTCTTAAATTAAGTGTACTATATAATTGTAACAGTGAAGATAATATAATTAGAATACACATTAAAAGGGAAAACAACAGAAGCCTGGAGGCAAATGATGACTTCTTAATGTTCTGGGATCAAATGAATGCAAGTGATCAATCTCCTTTACACTCTTAAAGCTCTGGTTTTGCACCTTCTCTCCAGTTCCACATCTCCATGAGAATACGAGAATCGAAACCTGAGATCAACTCCCTTACCATCTCTTGCTTCTTCTCTCAACTGTTCCACTCAAATTGAGACCTCTGCTTTGGAAATTATTAACCTCTACCATTGTCCTGGCCAGGTGGCAGTCCTTATTCAGTTCCTATTTTGGCCTCCTTTTGGGCCCTGCATTTACTTACCATCCTTCTCTTTCCCCCTGCCATGTCCATATGCTCCTGTTAGCTCTCTCTGCTTTGGTGTCCCTATGAAATTATTACGTGGATCCTTTGTTCATCAACCTCCACCTCAACTGAAGTCTTGAAGGTCGTGCTGTTTCATGTAATTTTTTGTGGCCTTTTCTCTTTAGTTGCTTGGGATTCCCACCCAGAAAACTGAGCACTGTTGGTCCAACCTGGTTACCCACTTGGAATCAAAGGGTCAGCAACATGGTGCCCTCCACGATATCTAAACTTCACTATGACTATCCTTGCAGGAAATAATAATCTCAAACATCTGGAGAACACCCAGCTGCCTCTTGTTCTTTGAGGCTAGGGTTCAGGGGCTGCAGGTGAAGCAACTACCTGAAGGGGTAGGTCCACACCACAAAATGTTTCCTGCTTTAGTCCTAGAGTTTGTGTTGGGGTTTTCTGTTTGTTTTAAAAAACATTGTTAAACCTGTTATTTTAACAGCATGTTTACTACCTCAAGTGGCAGTGTCATCACAGGAGTGCTGGGAACTGGGTTGAGGGGGAAGCATTCTTGAGCTGTGGTATTCATGGGCAGAAGCTTTTCCCAGTCTCATGTCTCCAGATTTCCTGGACTCTGTTTCCCTCAATTTCCAGCTGGTACAGCCAAGGGTGAGAATGTAAGTTGCTGAACTCTTTGGAAAACAAGCCTACTGTAATGATCCCAGCCTGACTCCTCCGTCAAATGTCATCTCCATACCTAAGAAGGAAGACAGCCCCATTAGCCACTGCACAAGACAGCCCAGGCCGTTATTACTGTTAGTAGATGTTGACTCATGACTTGCAGCTCTAACAACCAGTCCACAATCTTCAGAACTGGCTCTGTTGATTAATAAGCAATGCAGCAAGCCTGCTTTCTGCCAGGACTTGAAATAAATGTGCTGCTTTCCAAGTGAATAAAAGAGGCCTTCTGTGCCCCCAAACCACACGACTCATTCCCCCAGGGACCCAACGCTGCGCCTTCTTTCTACCTAGCTGGAAATGTGATGGTGATGCATGTTGTCACAGATGGTATTAATGACTGCCTATTTTTGTTTAAAGACAATGGCTGAATCCTTTCTGCTTTCCCTTGAGAACTTGGTCTCAGCCTGTTTTCTTCTCCTGACCTACTGTTTTGTCTGTTACATATATATATCTGTCTGACTGTCTGTCTGTCTGTCTGTCTCTATATATACAGTATATCAGACAAGATACTATCTTGTGTCATTCAGAATTATTAGTGAGTTTCCTGCCTTTCTAATTTGTTGTGTTTAACATTCCACCCAAGAGCATGTGCTGTAATTTAATCTTGCACTACAGAATTCATTTTATATTGTCCATCAAATCTCTGCAAGGGCTCTTGACTGGAAGCTCCCCCTGAGGCCACCTTGAAAAGGAAAGGAAAGGAAAGGAAAGGAAAGGAAAGGAAAGGAAAGGAAAGGAAAGGAAAGGAAAGGAAAGGAAAGGAAAGGAAAGGAAAGGAACGTCTCAAGGCTCCGGAGGAATAGAGACAACCAGCCAGCATTTGCCTCTGGTACTTGCACGGAAATCAGCAGCGTCCCTGTGATTTCAGAATTCTTTGCCTACTCAGTTCAAAATGCCCCCTTGCCACTGAGAAGGATGCCTTCTGAGCTGCTCTCCTGCTCAGTCTTAATCTTGCCACGTCCCCTCCAGGGCATCAGCTTCTTTCTGCTGCCAGCCCGGTCCCGACCACACCAGAGTTCCAAGTTGCAAATCACCACTTCAACAAGGCACCGACGGGGAGAGGTGGCGACGATGGCAAAATGGTGAAATGTGTGACATCCTGATGCAAGCTCAACCCTTTCCGCTTGTCTCAAGACAATCTTGGTGATATTTTTCTTACGGTCAGTCTTGCGGTGCTCCTCCTTGGCAGCCATCTCTCTCCTGCCTGGGATAAAATGCTTCAAGCGTCCGCATCCCTGGAAGGTTGCTGGCCTAATTCTCCATGCTGGTTGCTGCCCTCCCCCGCACCTCTGGGGGTGACCTCTTTGTTTCATGCTCAGTTGTATCTCGGCTGTTAAATTCCTGAGGCCCCGTCAAAAAGGATTCACCCCCTGGGGCCTTTAGGGTCCAGCCGCCATCGCAATGGCTGGAATTATGCCAGAAGAGGCCCAGCCTTGGGTGGGTGAGTGCCGAAGGTGCCGGACTAGGTGCAGGAAGACCCAGGTTCAAGTCCCCTCTCAGCCGCAGCAGCTCTTTGGGGAACTTTGGGCCAGTCCTTCCCTCTCAGCCCAGCCTACTTTGCAGGGTGGTTGTTGTAGGGAAAACAAGAGAAAGGGAGCACTGTGTCTCCTGCCTTGAGCTCCTGAATGAAAGGCAGAATATAAATGTACGGTTTTCAAAGTATATGGTGATAGAATGGCCCATTTGGAAAGGCCCAGCAAAAGGCAGGGCGGCTGCCCAGGCCACCGCTGGGGAAGCTGTTCCCCGCCACTCAGGCCTTGGCCTGGCCTCAGTTTCCTGCCTTCAGAGGCATCCTTTTCTCTGCCGCCGGTTGACAGCCTCTCCCTTTCTTGGGGAATTAAGTCCATCCCTTTCTCCTAAGGCACCTTCCTGTTAGTCTCACCCGTTTGGAAAAAGCGAGCATGAAAATTTATTTCCCTTGTGGAAAATCCACTTTACAGGATGAGGGCATTTATTTCCACGGCCCCCGTTGGGAGACAAATTGACAGGGAAGTAAAAGGACATTCTGAGCTCCAGTGAGGCCAAAGAGGAGCACCCGCGAGAGAGTAAGGGAGCAACCCCCTCCCCCATTGAGGAAACGCCACTCAGAAGCATCTTTAGAGCAGAAAGCTGGGGGGTGCTTATGCTCTGCAGAAGGACACAGTCATAAAGGCTGGTGAGAATCACTCCTGCAAGAGGGGGGAGGCTGCAACCACCCAAAGCCATCCCCCTTTTTTACCTGCATTGCATGGGTGAGACGTGTAAAAAGGGGCGGGGCTTCCAACATGCAGTCCTGGCCACCATCTTTACTGTCTTTAACACCCTCCCTTCCGCCCCCCACAGATACCACTGCTTGGAAGTCACTGTTTGAGATTTAAAAAAAAGGGAGAAAAGATCAGGCCAATTGCTCTAATTAACAAATTAAGCAGACGCCTCAAAGCCTTAGTGGCATTGCCTTGATTTCCAAGACCGCTTCTGGCCCCTGACCAATTCATGATGTGGCCCATGGCTTTGTTCCCCTGGCCTAAAAGAGGGAATGGTGAAGAGGGTATCCAGAGGGGTTGAAGGGTGTGGCACTGTGGACCTTCACGAGGCGCTTACAGCGAAGGGGTGGCTTCTGACCATTGGGACTGCCAGCTGGTGACCATGTTCTTGGCAGCAGCAGAGAAATTATCTGCCATTGACTTCTCCAAGGAATAAATTTTTGCCTTTCCAAACTAGCCTAAACCACTCGAGGATTTCTTGGTGGCCTCCCATCCAGGTAGCCAAGTTCAACCTGGCTTAGCTTCCTGAGCTTTGCTGAGGTCAGCTTGACATGGTCACGTCCCTAGGCCAAGGTCTGTAATTTGTTCTGAATCTCCTATGGTGAAGCTTCATTGCACGACTCCATATTCTGGGGTTATTCACAGGACAATGTGATGGCAGGGCCTGGGGAAGAACAAGGCAGTGGCATCCTCTTTCCAGGCTCACTCCAGCAAATGACAATCAGAGGGGGAAGAGGCTGGAAGCGTCTCCTTTCTTTCTGCTTGGCTAGACCTTGGTTAAGGCTTCAGGCTAGAAACTGGGAGACTGTAAGTTCTTGGCAAGAAAGCTGGCTGAGTGACTTTGGGCCAGTCACCCTCTCTCAGCCCACAACGTCAAGCTCAGATGACAAGCTGGTCGGTCAATTCCTGTCGCAACCAATGGATCAATGTTCGGCTGATCCGGAAAAAAGCAGACCCTGCACTTGCAAGAAAAGCGCTAGGAAGGAAGGAAGGAAGGAAGGAAGGAAGGAAGGAAGGAAGGAAGGAAGGAAGGAAGGAAGGAAGGAGATGGGAGGGAGGAAGGAAGGAAGGAAGGAGATGGGTGGGTAAGAGGGAGGAAGGAAGGAAGGAGGTGGGAGGGAAGGAAGGAAGGAAGGAAGGAAGGAAGGAAGGAAGGAAGGAAGGAAGGAAGGAAGGAGATGGGAGGGAGGGAGGAAGGAAGGAAGGAAGGAAGGAAGGAAGGAAGGAAGGAAGGAAGGAAGGAAGGAAGGAAGGAAGGAAGGAAGGAAGGAAGGAGATGGGAGGGAGGAAGGAAGGAAGGGAGGGAGGGAGATGGGTGGGTAAGAGGGAGGGAGGGAGGGAGGGAGGGAGGAAGGAAGGAAGGAAGGAAGGAAGGAAGGAAGGAAGGAAGGAAGGAAGGAAGGAAGGAAGGAAGGAAATATCTTCCTAGCATTTTTCCTGCAAGTGCAGGGTCTGCTATATATGTATATTGATATATCATGAATCATACAGTTGTGCTAATACCCAGTGTAATTGTATGATTCATGGGGTCAGCATCTGGTTGAAGCAGTGATACTATTTCAAGTGTTCTAAAGTTTGATATGTTTATAGCTACTGAAGGATACGTTTATAGTTCTACATGCTTAATAGAATTTGTTGGGTAAGTTATGTGTAATCTTGTTATTATAATCCTAATTGCCCCTCCTGTTGCCCCCTTGCTGTCTAATGCCCCTCTGAATAATTCAAACACTCCTCCCTCCTGGGGGCAGTATTGCCCACTGAGAAACATTGCCTTAGATCCTGTGAAGCCACCAAAGATCCACAGGGTTCCTTTTTTTATCTGACCTCTAACCCTCAGTTTCCAACAAGGCACAGGCATCTTACACAGATCGTTTTGTAAATGGGAGAAACTACTTAAGAAAAAACTTTTCTCGAACTCACTCTGATTTCCAGAGTGGAAGTCCCAAAAGATCCAGTGGGGTCTCTTTCTCTGGCCCCTCAGCTTGGATAAAGAAAGAAATCTGTGACCACGCAAAACAACCACAACATGGAATGGAATAGGAATCTCTCAGCCTTGCTCCCCTCTATTATAGCATAACACCTGCAAACTCTGGCCACCAAGCTAATCATGCTCAGAACCATGCACTGCACAGCCTGTAACCTTTTTCAGCTGTAATCAATTGAATCCATGGGCGCACAGAAGAAACACAGCACCAGAAAATGGGCAAGATCCACAGGGCGGTCTGATCCCACTGGCTCCCCGGTGTAAGGGTCTTGTGCTGCAGACCTTGATGCAGAACACCAGGATGCTCAACGGACAGCTTTCTCCTCTTAGAGAGAAGCTGGGATTCCTCAGAAGATGCTAAATGCAAGGAACTGGCCAGGCTGGCCTTGGATAAGCCTAAACCTGCAAAAAGTTAAAACATAACTTTTGTAAAAAAAAGTGTAAAGGAGCAAAACAGATTTTACAACAAAGCAATCATTATGCCAAGATGTTTTCATGGACGTGATATCAAAGTGAGGTTTTTGAGGACAGTCTATGAGTAGTGCAATTGGTATTATCCGTGTGGCGCTGTGGCTGTATTAATCACACTATTTCTTTCAGAAGTTCCCCTGAGTCTCATTTTGTATAATAACCTTTTCCTCCCTGACCTCTTTCTGAATAGTTTCATTCTCCTGTTTTAAACACTGGGTTTTTTGCAAATTAGAGATAAAAAAGAAGAATCAGCATTTAAGCCCACACAGAAGGCAGAAGATACAGTAGCATTCTCTCTGCCTTGCCCCCCCCATATCATAGCGTAACACGTACAAACTCTAGCCACCAAGCTAACCATGTTCATTTGTGCT
Source organism: Python bivittatus (assembly GCF_059951505.1). Classification (NCBI taxonomy): domain Eukaryota; kingdom Metazoa; phylum Chordata; class Lepidosauria; order Squamata; family Pythonidae; genus Python; species Python bivittatus. Next base: position 505,664 of record NW_028277042.1, on the reverse strand, counting down.
GCACAACCCACCCAGCTGTACCCTTTTTCAACTGCAATAAAAAGAAGTGGAATTACCTCCAAGAGCAGGAAATGAGATCCACCAAATGGCTGCTGTTTAATTACTTTTCACTTTAAAGGAATTTCTGCATACAAATTTAATAAATAAATAAATAAATAAAATCCAGAAAAAATAATTATTCAGGGCAATGCCAGGGCTTAGGCTAGGCTGGGAGGTCATAAGCAGTGGCCAACAATACTGTCACCAGGAAAATGGCATGGAAATGTCCCTGAATCAGTCTCATCTTGAAGGAGATTTACCTCAACTGTTCTTGTCATAATGCTGGTGAGCTTGAGCGAAATCAGCTTCCAGGTTCATGTGGGCAATACATACAAAACCTAGCTGGAGGCTTTTGTGCATGAATGCCAGCATGACAGAGAAAGGGACTGGTAAAGCAGTGGTAACAAGACAAAAGATTATGGGTGGAAAAGTGCAGAGACCCCTCTTTTTACCCCTCTTACTGAGATAACTTTTTCCATCTCCATTTCTAAAGCACTTTAATTCACGAGGATGGTGATCGGTTTCTGCACTCTCTGCTCTCTTCATCCCCTCTTGCAGAAGGGTATTCTTGAGTTTCTTGCATGGATTTTGCAGGCACGTCATTGCAATTGTTTTTCAGCCTTAGTAACATTGACAGTGCTGCTTCCTATTACCAGCAACCCACCAAGTGACCTGCTTTTGCAGATGTTCCATATGGGTCATTTTAAATAAGAATTGACATCCTCCGCTGAGTCATACGAGGACAGTCCCCAAACGCCCTGGCTGTGGGCAGTCTGAGGCAGCAGGAGACAGAAGAGAGCGGAGCAAGGGAAAAAGAGGATGGGAATATTCGGAAAGGTCTCTTGGACTCCCCAGATGTTTCTAGAAAGGAAAAAATGAGAAATGAAAAGCCTAAGCTAGTAGGAGGCCACTACAGCGATGGAAATGAGTTCTTCACCATTCTTGTTCCTATTATTTATTGTAATAACCTAAAGTTCCTAAAGCTCCTTAAGAGCTTGGAGAACAGCTAACAGACTCACATCAAGAAGGTTCAAATTAAACAGCAAGCCTTCTCCTTTTTCTCTGATGTACTCCTGATTTTTCTAATCAGTCTGTATATAGGTTGAAGACTGGAGGGGTTGAGTGCAATTCACACAGCCCTGCATTCCCAAGATCCTCATTTTTACTGCACTCACATGCAGATGGATACCTGTTACAATAATATGGTCTTGGTTGAAGGTGTTGGGGGGAGGGGTAAGAGGGGCAAGTGATGAAAGTAGCATTAGATCATTATGACATGAGTTGTGCACCTCTGTTACAAAGGTCTGCAAATCTGATATGTATTCCTTCTATTCCATCTTCCACATCAGCCTTCACTAGAAGCCTTACAAAAAACTTTAGGCCAATTTTTATTAGCCTCTCTTCTTCCAATACAGTAAGCTAAGTACATTCTACCCTCAAACAGCACATTCTGGATTTGGAGCTCCAGAGTCAGTCCTGCCCAAAAATGTCTTCTTGAGCAGTGTCTCTCAACCTTTCCAATCAATACAATATCTCCACTGAATAATGGTCCCTACCTTTGGGAGGGCTTTATTTTTGGCTAGATTTAACACCCTCCCAACAGCTGTCACTGAGGAGAGATTCCAGGGCATCCCATTTAAGCAAAGGGTGTGCCCCAGGGGCAGAGGAGCAATCAAGTCATTGAGCCATCTTGTACTGCATTATCCCAATTATGCTGTTTCATGCCAAGAGCTGTTCTCCCTGGTTTTAATAAATGTCCTGCTCATTCAGATTCTATTGCTATCTGACCAATTTGACTCTGTCTCATTGAATAAAGCTGAGTACTGTTTTGCTAGATATCTTTTTGCTCAGACAAGGTTTTAAAATAAAAGAAAACTTAGTTTTCTTTTCTTTTACTTTAATTAGTTACTCATGTTTAGGCTTCACAGTTTGGTACAGTGTTGTCGATTTTCACCATTCACTGTTTGGGAATAGTATGTCTTATTCCTGGATTTACTTTGAGCTGGTCTGGGACTGTAATAAACTGAACTGAATTGAAGTGAACTGAACTAAAATGCAGAGATTCAAGGAATCAGTTCTTGATAACTTAGGCTTATGCAGATAATAGGAAAGCCATTAATAATGAAGAAAAGCAACTCTAGCTAACTGTGAGACTCAAGGCCTGTATACAGCAGCCCCAAGGTTCAAGTCTTACATCTCTCTCTTCTACTAGTGTATTGCAGTGGGCAGAGAGTCACTAATTTTTTGAAAGGAAGCCTGGTTAGCACTTCTGCATTACCTTTCATACCACTGATTCTTACCTTGCCTGATCTAGCCCTCACATTCTAACTCATATATAAACGTAATGAATAGCACTTGGCTGAGGATTTATTTATTTATTAAACTGGAGTCTTTGTCATATCTCATCACCCACAATATACTTTTAGATTACCCACTGGTCATTCTGTCATAAAAAGAGGAGGTTCACCTGCCAAGACTTGTTGAGAAGGTCATTCTGGCTCCTGGTAAGGGTGGAATCCTGTTCATCTCTTTTGCCCAGGGCAGATATTAAATGAGCTAGGCTGAGATTATCCAGGTTCTTCCTCTTCCCTTGGGTGAATGTTGGGACTGTGTTTGCTGTTCTCTAGTCTTCCACCACTTGCCAGGAGTTTCAGAGAGTACAGTCGGCGCTTCTGAAATCACTTCTGCCAGCCAGTTGCACTGCAGGATGTAAGTTGTCTGACCCTGGAGACTTAAAAGCAAATACTCTACCATGGGCTGTAGATACACCCCCTACTCTTCCTCAATCAAGTCTGAAAAAGAATTTCCTTCAAGTGTTGGGTTCCAGCCAGGCTCTCATCTCACCAGGTCTCTGTGATAGCTGTTAGGTCACATCTGCCTTCTGAGTTGGGGCTTTTAGTCCCACCTGTTTCTTATCCTCATCCTCTGCACATAGAGGTGCAGACGCTGCAGCCTTGGGATGCTCAGGTCTCCCTACTGCCATGAGCAAAATATTTCCAACAGTCGTTTCTACCTCATGCCCCCTCTAGCATGATGCACAGCCATCTTCTTAATGCCGAGTGCATCTCTGCCTGAGTTTGTGCCTTTGACTCCTCTCCCTTTTGGTTTAGTTTAAAGCCTCCTTGATCTGGTAGACAAGGCTCTCGCCAGGCACCTCTTGCCTCCCTTTTGTGAGGTGTAGACTAGACCTGGCTGAGAGGCTCCAATGTCAGTGATGCAGACCATATCTAGAAATCCAAACCTTTTTTGACAAGACCACTTCTTAGCTAGTTGTTCTCTTCCCCTTCTTGTCCTTTGATCTTCAAGGGGAGCCTAGATTAAAGTGCTACTTGCATCCCCAGCTCCTTCACCTTCCTCCCTCAAGCGTTATAGTTACTTGTACTCCTCTGAAGTTTGTCATTTCCCTTCCAGCCATATCACTTGTCCCCACATGGAGAAGCAGGAATTGATCCGGAAGTTTGAACAAGCCTCGGTAACCTTGCATTTGCTTATATAACAGTTTTAAGCTCTCTGTGGCCAAAAGAGTGCCAATTATTGGGCAATCTAAGTGCTGGAGCTAAAAAAATAAATACATTTTCTGCTGAATTAAGTAGCCATGTCTTTGGATGGCTGCTATATTGTGTTTCCACTTAATATATCTTAGAAACAAGTTTCTGCAGAAGCTCTCACTTCAGACTTAAACATGCTGTTGCCAAAAAGTCTCCTCAAATTTCTGTGTGAGAATTCCTCAAATATTTTTTATGTATCTGAATGTTTTGAGAACAATGGATAGTCATCAGCTGATATCTTAAGTTTTTGAAGAAATATAGGTTCTGTGTTCACCCAACACACTTTTTTTTTTTTATCTGCGCTCAGTCGTTACCGACTCTGCAGTGACTGCTTTTGGATGAGTCCTTTTTGCAGTTTTCAAGGCAAGGTGTTTCGGAAGTGGTTTGCCAGTGCCTCCTTCCTAGAGCAGAGCCCAGCTGGTGAGTGCAGGAGGGGGGGTTTCCGTTGCTCCGCCCCTTTTTTGGGCGAGCGTGGCTTCTGCGCTACCAGCAACTGCTCCCGACTCCTTTTTGCAAGGCGCCGCCAGCATTTTTCCTCCCACCGGAGTGAGAGTACCCATTTATCTACTCACATGAGTTTTCGAACTGTTGGGTTGACAGGAACTGGGGGAGGAAGCAGGAGCTCACTCTGCTGCGCGAAGGCTGGGCTCGAACCGCTGAAGTGCCGACCATTTCTGGCCAGCAACTTTCAGCATCATTAAGCCACTGCGCCACTGCGCCCAACACACTTAATGCAGTCCAATGAAAACATAGCTTAGTTGGCATTAACCTTGGTCAGCCTGTTGTGGTTTAACCTGTTGTGTGAGCCCAGCCTGTTTGGTTACCTAATGTCAAGTGGGTTTGTTCAGTAACCAGTGGGATAAAGTGGTGAATAGGGTGGACTAGGACCTGGAAGATATGGGTTCAAATTCACTTTCAGCCAGGGAGTTCCCTGAGGGACTTTGGACTTGTTGCTGCCTCCCTCAGCCCAGCCTGCTTGCCCAGTGGGGCTGAGAGGGGGTGTGATGTTGTTTAAAATACAGAAAGCAGACACATAAGACCTCAGCAGGTGGTAACATCTGGCTAACCTCATCTAGACTTGGAAGCTAAAGTGGTTTGGTCCTTTTTAGTATTTGGATGGGAAACCAACAGTTAAGCCAATCTGTTGGCTAGACTAGGAAATTAAATACACACCCTTGAAGGAAGGCCAAACTCTTCTAGAGCACTTGCAAAAATTCTGCATAAGTAGAGACCCCAGGAGTCAAACTTAACTCAATGGCATCTTTCCTTTTATGATCAGATTATTTACAGGTATACGGGAAAGAGTAAACTAGTTGGAATAATGAATGGTTTCAGGAAAGATAAATGACAAATAAAATGAGCTGCTACTGATAAATCACCAGCCAAGTTGCTTTAAAGAAGTCCTGGTTCATGGCTTGCTGGAGTGATCTTGGTGGTGGTGCTGCATTCCTCCAGTGTCCCATCAGTTCAGCAGCGCAAACCAAGATGGCCATAAGAATGGTTGGCAGTGACTGGACAGAAGAGCAAAAGCAGCAATAAGAATGCTGGGCAGACGCCATCTTTGCCACACCAATCCCAGAGTTGCTGCCAAAGTGAGATACTGTAGATCACAACTACAGGCAAGTCTTGTTTGGGAAAATATGGGAAGCACCACTAACATGGTCACTTAAAGGCCAAGGTTGCTGGCCTGGAACAAGAGGAAGGTTTCTTTCTGTTCTTTCCTTCAAGAGTGGTTAGGGAGCAGTCTTGGAGCTGACATTTGTGAACTGTGTCCTTGAAATTGTAGGGAGCATGCTGTTCCTCAGCTGACCCAGAGGAGGGCGAAGGGGGGATGTGAAGGGCATTGTCTGGGGCAATCTGGTCTGTGTAGGTCTGAGGTTTCCCTGGGGTCTGCTTTTCCACCTCCAGTTAATTCCCCCCTTTCCCTTGACAAGTTCTGTCTCACTGCTTCCATGGATGGCTGTGGGTGGAGTTAAACATCTGGTAGGTACTTAAAAATACAAAACTCAAACAATATGATCTTCTTGAGCTTAAAGAAAGACTGTTTGCCTTTCTGTCTGAGAGCCTGGGAGGCAATCCCTAGAGCTGGGCTGATTAAGGATCCTTCTCATCTCTGGTTCCCTGAATGGGCTGTCTGATGTTTCCAGGGCAAGAAGGCAATAGCTTTCCATTGGCAACAGGAATTTAAGGATATACTGCCCTTAAACAGTTCTAATTCATTTTTTCTTTCCTTCTAGCATTTTTACTCTGTTCTTTAGCCAAATACGGTTTCAGAATAGATCACACATTGATTATTACACTAATGGCTTATACTTTAATTTTACCAATTTTCAATTATTTAGCATAGAATTATGGAGTTATTTATTTAATTTTATTATTTATTGAAAACATTTATATAGCTGTCCTTCTTGTACCAAACTCTGAGTTGGAAGGGACATTAGAGTTGATCTGGTCCAACTTCTTGCTCAGGGCAGGATTCAGTACAGCATCTTGGTTAGATGACATTGAGCATCCTTTGAAGACCTCCAGCCAAGGAGAACTCACTCGTCATGTGGCAGACGGTTCCATTGTTGAGCACTCATACAGTCAGGAATTTCCTCTTTGAGATCTAACCTGAACAAGCTTCTTTCTTGTTTTAACCCACTGAACCAGTCTTTCCCTCTGGAGCAATAGAGAATAAGTTCAGTTTCACTTCTGTTTGAAAATTGCTGCACATTTTCCATGAGTCTTCTGTTCTGCAGGCTACTCACCTCTTTCAGCCATTTGTCAGTTCCCTCACCAGCGTGACAGCCCTCCTCTGAACTCACTCTAGTTTGCCAATGTCCTTTTTAGACTGTAGTGCCTGGAATTGGACACAGGATTCCAAGTGGGGCTTGACCAGGGCAAAGTAGATGGGGACAGTTGCTTCCCGTGATCTGAGCTCTGTGCTTCTATTAATAGATCCCAAGTAATATTTCCATTTTTAATAGCTGCATCATTAATTTTATTTTAAATTGTCGGTTACTTTGTGTCCTGTATCGGTAAAGGCAGGATGTTGTGGAAATAATAAATTGATAAATATTATTACGGAATACAGTAATAGTGATAATAGTGGTGATGATGACTCATTGGCCACTCCATCTAAATCAGTTGTGTGCTGTGTGAAAAAACACTTCCTTCTCTCTGTCTTTGTGTTCCTGAGCTTTTCATATGATGGCAGAAGAAGAGGTTATTTTTTTCTCCAAATTTTTGTTCTATGGTTCGGAAACAAAAAGCAAGAATCCCCTGCAATCTTATTTCTATGGGTAAGGTGGTTGCTTTTTTTTTTTTTTTTTAACGTTCTGAAGCACAATTCAAAAATGCAGTACACGTAAAAAGGACGGGGCTTTGATTGCACAGTTGCAGTTGCCAGATTGACTTTTGACCACTGTGGATACCTCTGACCAGAGCCGGAGGATTGCATCTGGAAAGAAGTTCCAGTCCAGAGCATCTGTCCCATAAGAGAAGAGAAACCTGAGGCTATTTGACCATCACAAGGTCTTATACAAAATGCTCACTTCCACAACTCTTGGACTTGCTCGTGGGTCAGATTTAGGCTACCCGCCTTCTCCATATGTTGTAAAATATATGTCCACCTTCTCCATGTATTCCCAAGAGTCTGAACAAAGTACACTGAACAAGTGTCAGTGGGAAGGGAGGAAGTGGGAAATGAGAAGGGTGCACTTTGCTTGGAGGGCAGAGCTCTTCTTGGAGTCCTTCACAGGAGATGAGAATGTATTGCAATATTATGCTACATTTCTCGCTTGCTGTATTTGTTATACTTTGCAAGCAATTAAGTACAGCAGTCATGCTATGCATCTCCGGGTGGCATATAACAGTAAATGTAGCTGATACATAATTTACAGTATGATAAACAGTGGAAATATTCAAAAGTCTAAACCAGATAAGCCAGTGGTCATGAACAGTGGAAGAAGTGAATCATGTGCCTAAATTGAAAATAAGGTTAGTGAATTCTTTACTTCTAGAGAAAAATGTGGTTCGCTGTTACGTCTGTCACTGAATGAAGGATACAGACCTTCTGTCTTGAAACAGATAGAATGTTTGGAAATGATTTCTCTTCCTTTCCCATGGATAGAAGCATTTCCCAGGATGTGCCCAGGGAAAAAGGAAGGATGTTGGAGTGTGAGGTTGTTTCGCACCCAAAACTCAAGGGAAGGAACCTTTGCGCACCACTCAGAGGAAAGGGGGATCCATTCCCATTTTCATCCCATGCACACTTGATTATGGCAGCATACAGGACTGTTCCATCTTACTCTGGCCATAGCTTCTTAAACCTAATTGTATCAGAAGCTGAAAGGGTCAGGCTTTTTGTACAGGTCATACTTTATCTTAAGCGTAACAAGGCTGAACGCTTAATTCTCTGTAGTTTATTGAACCATTTCTTTAGGATCAGTGAAATTTATTACATGTTTTCTGCCCTATTGCTTTCGGTCTGAGTCTCAACCCTCCACAAAGAATTTTGGGTAATAGAGAGGATATTATCCCCCCCCCGCCATCTTGAGCTCATAGGTGGGACATGAGTTGATCAAGGCCAAGCCAATTACACAGCCTGAAATATCCAAAAACAGGACCTGCAGAATTAGAAAGAGCGCCTGGTGAGATGCCATCCCTTGGATTGAGAAGTCAGGGGTCTCCAACACTGCCCAGGAGCAAAGAGAATACACCTGGTGAGAGACCAGAAGGAAGAGACCTAGCAACTGTCTTCAGGTCAGGAGTCTATTACAGGGAATGATCTAGAGGCAGAAATTCATGAAGGACCTTGCATGAGAATGGCAGGACTTCATGAAGGTCTCATATGAGACCTTCTGTCATAGCATCACCTCTGCAATTTATGTCCTATGGCTGACTGGGGACACTAGGGGTGGGAATATCAGGCCTCGTGGTTCCTCTCCTTGTTTCTGCAGTGCTTTCTGCCCATTGAAAGACTCTTGGGCATTCTCAGGTTGAAAAACTTCCTTCCTTCCTTCCTTCCTTCCTTCCTTCCTTCCTTCCTTCCTTCCTTCCTTCCTTCCTTCCTTCCTTCCTTCCTTCCTTCCTCTTATGAGGACCAAATGTTCAGAAATGCAGGCTCTTAGAGTATTATACTTCCTTAATCAACTTTGCTTGTCTTTTTAAAAGCCTCTCTCTCTAAATAATAATAATAATAATAATAATAATAATAATAATAATAATAATAATAATAATAGAAAAATAATGACATTGAATCATGCCCTTCACCCAAACAGTGGACCACCTAGGTAGCTGCTGCAAGAAGATCACACAGACTGACAACAAACAACGGCATGACAAAGTAGCAACAATGGTGCATTGGAAGATCTGCAAGAAATACCATTTGCCTGCAAACAGGAACTGGTGGGACCACAAAACAGACAAAGTAATAGAAAATGAAGAAACTAAAGTGCTCTGGGACTTAAGAATCCAAACAGACACGCCCCTGCCATACAACACCCCAGACTGAACCCTTGTTGATAAGAAAGACAAAAAAGTCTGGATAGTGGACACTGCAGTATCTGGAGATAGCAGAATAGAAGAGAAAGAACTGGAGAAAATTACAAAATACAAAGACCTGCAAATAGAAGTAGAACGACTGTGGCAAAAGAAAGCAAAGATAGAACCAACAGTAATAGGCGCCTTGGGTGCAATCCCAAAACATCTGAAGCACCACTTGAAGACCATCGGCATTGACGGAATCACCATCAGTCAATTGCCAAAGGCAGCTTTACTTGGAACAGCTGACATCCTGCAATGATACCTCTAACAGCATCAAACAACATCTGCCTATCCCAGGTCCTTGGGAAGGACTCGATAGGGGGATAAAAATGCCAAATCCAGTCTAAACATCGGGCTGACTGTGCAACCAACAATAATTTATTAAGCTTGTATGCTGCCTGGCTCTCAATGACTCTGGACAGCTCACAACAATAAAAAAAGTTACAATAAAATCAATAAAACATAAAAAAAAAAGATGAAAGATGGCAAGGTGATGACCTGAGAGGTCTCATTCTCCCTCACAGAAGTCCTGGGTGAAAATACTCCTGTCGAGCCTGGTGCTACTCACTGATGTACTTTGTACTGAATGTGAACCCGAGTAAATGAACCAGGGTTATGGCAAAATTTTTCCCTACAAAAGCTATTTCCTTGAGTGTGAAGAAGTCTTTTTTCCTACTTGTTATTGTTTTATCACAACTGCAAAATTTAGGGCTCTCTAGGCCTGCTAATCTCTTCTCTTTTTGCCTGCCTGCTGCTGCAGGGAATGTAAGGCACCCAGACAAAGCCCTGATCACTGTTAATAAAGGAAAGGATGCATATTCATTCCAGAGCTGGCTATTCCCAGGGAAGCTGGGCTAGAAATGAATATGGAGAAACAGGGAAGTTTCCTCCATTGTTTGCAAGATTGGAGGCTTTTGTTCTGTGGGTTCAGGGTGAAAATAGCAGTGGTCTAAATTGTGCAATTCACTCGTGTCAGAAAGAATGGCAGAGCTAGTGAATGGATGACTGTACTTGTAAGAGACGTTTCCCCCCAAATGGCCTTTTAGCTCCTCCAACTCTAGGATTCTATAAAAGACATGAAGTACAGATGCAGCTTTTCACCACCTATTTCTCTTCTTTACTGCATGCTCTGTCAATAGTTGCATGTAGAATTGTAGCAATCCTACTTGGCTAAAAATAGTTCATGGCAAATTATTCTGACCCCGGAGCACTGAAAGCTAGCTGGCTGGCCCTGCACATGCAAAGTAGAAAACTCAAAAGATTTGAACTTTCTAAGTGGTTGGGTAGCTAAGGTGGCACCTCCATCCTCAGCAGGTAGAGAGAGCAGATGGGAAGCTCTCCCTAGCACTGGCTGTTCTAAATTAAATGAATCAAGATTCCACTTGCTCCAAGTGGGTGGTTAATCACATTTACCCTTCATGTTGCTGGCAGGTAATGTGCACTTTGATAATAAGCAAGACCCAGAATTCTGCAGGAGATGGAAGTGTTTGTACTCAGCAGGAGTACTCAGTTTAGCATTCAAACATGCGCCAAGCTGGCAACCTTAGAGACCAAGTTGGTATTACTTTTATGCTGATTTTATTGCCATGTTTTCTCAAGAGCTCAGAAAAGCATCATACTTGAGCATACTGGCTCTTGGCCCAGTATAAATCTGTTGTATAAACATCTTGGGTTGAGTTAGGTTTCTTGTCTTCTTACCTAAAGTTAAGGTGTATTCTTGACCAACGAAAGGATCTCTAAAAATCCATTCTTATTATTTTCTTTAAATCTAGTGATAACTTTGGTGGAACTCTACTGAGCAGGACAAGTGGTGGGTGATCTTATTTGTTAAAGGAATGACATGGCCAAACTGGGTTTGCATACTTCCTTTTCTAATCACTTTCAGAAATTGCTTGTTAACTGCTTTTCAACTATTAGGAACCTTTGGATCGACAAGTTTTGCTACACTGGGTGAATTTCCTTCAATCCTTAGTGAAAGAAGTTTTAAATACAAGTTTAAGGACTTAAAAAAAATCTTTTGGAATAAACAGCAAAAGGGTGATTAGAACTTTGAGTTTGGAAAGTTACAAATGGACTAAGGGTCCAGATGGATTTGAAATAAGATCTTGGAATTAATTATAAGAATCCTTCCTGTGGGAAAATGCTTTTGTTTTTAATTCTCTCTCTCAAAAAAACAAAAACCATGAGAGGATGAGAGGATGAGACTTTGAAGGTTGAACACTAGAGGGAACCAGAAGGAACTAAAGATTACAATTAAAGGAAATGAACACTTACATTTGACTTAATAATACAGAATGGAGCAAAATATTTTAACATTAGACATATTGAAGGATATTTTTGAATAATGGACCCTGAAGTTAATTTTAAGAGTGTCTGCCTCTATAGATAGACTGTGTTTAAAAGATGTTATGGAAGTTTTACTGGGCAAGACTGAGACTAATCTGAAATTGGATTTAAAAATAACAGAGTACAAGAATGATATGGAGAAAGATGCTACACTGGACATACAAAAGAAACCGGCTGATGTCTTAATAATTAAAAGGGATATACAAATAACAAACCAAGTGACCTGGATAATTTCCTATATCCTAACAAGAGTCTTGTTAAAGCTTTGAAGAATTGTGAGAGAAGGGACAAAGAAAAAACAAAAAGATATAAACTTTTAGGACATTATTTGAAGTGACTAAAAATCAAGATTGTTAAAAATAAAGGAAGGAATATAAAGTTGGTTTATTTGATCAAGGTTAAAATAGATATGTTGTTATCTCTGGTAACCTTAATGGACTTTTGTTGATTGGGACTGAATGATGAGGTTTTAAGGACTTGTTTATAGATGGGATATGGGAAGAAGAGATCACTTGTTGCATTTTAAGAGAAGGTGATAAGTTACTAAAATTGTTTATACTTGTTGTGATGAAGGGGGAAGTAATTTCTTTATATATTTCTTTTCTTTTTCTTTACTATATTCTTATTTTTTCTTTCTTTTCTATTTTTTCTTTTCTGCACTTTTCCTTTTTTCTTTAGTTTGTTTTAGTTTTTATCTTTGTAATTGTAATTTTAAATAAAATTACTGTAAAAAAATGAAATCTTGACAAGACTGGAGGGACTTGTCCAGGCAGTTGCCAGGAGCCAACACTGACTTGGAGGAGGAGGAGGAGGAGGAGGAGGAGGAGGAGGAGGAGGAGGATCATCATCATCATCATCATCATCATCATCATCATCATCATCATCATCATCATCATCTTAGGTTTCCAGCCTAAGAGTGCCGCCTCTTCGTCCCAGCATAACAGTGGAGTGATCTGGATGCTGCTAAAAAATTCATCGGAGTGCAGGACAGTCCTCTTCCTGGACTGAGTGCTGCTGGAAGATGCAGCAGTCCACGTGGGTAGGGACGCCTCTCACCCAGGAGACTGACCTGCTGGTTCAGACTGAAGGCAGGGGTCATGTTATTGGAGTGATTCTTACGGAAATTAAGCTTTGTGGCTGTCAAAAATCAGCACTGAGGAAAGCAGGCAGAGCTACAGATTTCATTAGCTAAAAACAACAACAGTCAGTTCTTTAGCAACTAAGACACTCAAGAAAAATAAACACAGAGAAATGCAGCAAGCTGAGAGCTGGCTATGTTCCTTCTTTGGCACTCGTAAAATATATTTTGGAAAACAAATATCTAAACTGGTTCTTGAGTTGGTGGAAAACTCAGTTTCAGTTCCTTGCCTTGACTCACAGACTTGGACCATCCCACTGGTGTCTTGGTGCACCCAGCAAGATGGTTCCCTTTGTCCCCAATAATTATCCCAAAGTATCCTGACAAGGAAGCAGCATTTGTCAAGGGAGAGGTGGATTCTAGGCAGGCTTTGGTTGGAGTCCCACTGGGCTTTTCAAACCCATCTTGCCTATTATCCTGCTTTCATTTTAATTCAACATTCCACAGCTGAGGTGCAGCTCAGAAGGTCACCAACAGAACAGGGGTTACATTTTCCAAGTCAAGATAAGCATGTAGAAGCTGCTTGATCTGAACATAGAAAGAAGTGGCAATACTCAAATTTGCCCAGGAGCATATCTGAATCCCCTGGGTGTGTAACATCCAGCCCAGTCACTCACAGCTTTTTGCTGTTTGCTGGCTCTGCTAGCAAGCAATGGCTTGCAAATGAGAATAGGCCAGCCAAAGGGAAGCCACAGATAAAAGTTGGAGCATAGTCTCAAGCACAAGGCTTTTTAAGGGAGTCTGTTCACACTGCACCACTAGGCATCAAGAGCCTGGCAATCAAGGTATGGTTGTTGGATGGAGCGTCTCTTGACCCCAAGCCCATCTTCCACCATCCAAGGGCTCCATCTTCCCTCTGCAGGCATGTGGGTACAGACAGAGAATCTAGGAAACAGGATCCTTGACTGCATGGAGGTGTGGAGCAAGCAGTGGGAACAAACTGGAGAACCACTGCAAAGTAAGGGTAATGTTTTAGACTAGAACTGGGGAAACCCAATTTCAAATCCTCAGCCACACAAACTCACTGGGTGACTTTGGAGCAATCACTGTCTCTCAGTACAGTCTACCTCCCAAGGTGGTTGTGGGAATTTGTATTCTGCTTTGGGGACCCAGAGAGAAGGCAGGACCTAAAGGAAATAATAATTCACACCACTGTCTGCCAGGCCTTCACCTCTTTGGTGAAAGATCAGCTCACAAAGGGTGGAGGGTCTGTTTCCATGCCTAAAAGGCCCTTCTTGAGCCATGAGGACATGGAGCCAAGGACATGTCAAAGGAGGTGTTTGAGCACATAAGTAGCCCACAGGCACCACATCCCCTATCCTTGGTGTGAATAATATGCAGGATGGTGAACAGAAAAGTACTCACACTGCAGTGGCTGAATCATTGCTTGGCATGAAAGGGGCCCCAAGTCATTCCCAGGTAGGGCTGAGAAAGAAATTGGTATAAAGCTCTGGAGACCTTTTATGGAGACTGTCCTGATCTAGATGAAATCATATAATTATTCATTGATGGACTGATTTGGTTTATAGCCTGATGAACTCAGTATAGGTGCCTTTCCTAGATTTCTAGCCATAGAATTTGGTTTTCAGATTAAATGAGTATTTCTCCAGCACAGGATGGAAATGTAAGGTGTTAGAAATCTATATTTATCTTGGGATTGTGGTTCCCAAAATAAATCTTTTTGCCAAGGAATTTAAAATGTTGAGATTGATGGTGATGGTGATGATGGTGATGATGATGAGTTTCCAATCACAGCATTTGAAAATTAATTTCAGGGAAGTGACCCTTGTGATAGAGGGGCAGGCAACCTGGTATCCTTGAGATATTTTGGACCAGCATGTCCATCAGCATGGACAATAAGGCCAGGACTTATGGGAACTGTAGTCTAAAACAGATCACCTATCATGCCATGATTGTTTTCAGAGGTCAAAGTGATTATAATAGGCACAGTGTTCCTTTGGGGGAAAAAAGGTGGTTTCTCTCCCATTCTGCCTTTCAAGGCACTCAGTGTATATTTTTTAGCTCTGAGTATGACAGCGTAGTGCCTGAACCACTGATGAGGAGTTGGGACTAACTAATGGCTGACAGGGTTAAGCGTGTTTTATTTACGGGTCAGAGTCTTTTGGGATGTTGGCCAAGAATATTTTGACTGCAGCTCATCTTTGGAATTAATGCATTACAAAGGGGTCCTGATCTCTGCAATTATATCTGACAAAACACTAGTGAACCAATCTCCAGGTTTTACTGCATTTCCTTTGTGCTTTTCCTCTTTCTTTTGTAATCAAAGAAGCAGTTCTGAGCTGATGGAATTAGAAAGGCTTCTGCCTTGAAAGTTTTAATCTGACACTCTACTTCACATGCCAGAGCTCTTTGAAGACCTTGATCTTTTCTCTCCTGCATATTTTAGCCTTCCTTCATCAGCAGCTTTGTACATTCTTGGGAAATGAAAACATGGCAGCTTTATTAGAATATCCATGAACAAAATCAGCAATTCCTGCAAACGATATGGAAAGCTGTATGGAATGTTGAACTGTGCCTGGAATAATTTCTGCTTGCTTAAGAGGACAAACACAAAGTCCAGGGGAAAGTGGAGGGCCTGCAATAGAGCAAAGGCAAGGGAAAAAAGGCTATTAAGTGGTTCCTGATTGATAGGAAAATGCTGGATACCTATTGGGGTTCTTCAGCAAAATGGCTAGTAAGAAGCGGTGATATTCCTTGGAAGAAAGTTTGCATGCACACACATACCCCCTGCAGTGTACAGGCAATGCATGAGAGTGAGGCATGTCTCTTCCCCTGAAGCAGTTAGTGTAGAGGGATAAGAGGCCAGTCTTCCACATGCAGCAGCCAACATTTTGTAGAAATCCAACAAGCAGAAGGTACATCTGGGATTATTGGTTGACTTCTGAAATCCTTGCAATGAATGGGTAGGATTTGGGTCTTCTAGTTGTTCAGCAGGAGCAGCAACATTATGGTTACATTTACACAGCACCATTGAGCAATGACTTACCTGGTGATGCAGCAGAAGCTGATCAAAGAAATATAAGTTCTGTTGGGGGTAGCCATCTCGTCAGAATGCTAGCCTCTTGCAGAGTCTGGTCAGCTGTCCTTTGGAGGAGGGGAACAGTACTAGAAAATAATAGATGTTTAAACATTGGGTGACCTGATAGAGGGACTGGGGTGATGAAAATAAAGCAAAAGCAAAAAGAAAAGAGAGAGAGAGAGAGAGAGTGCGTGCATTCAGAGAAGCCCCATCCAGCAAGGTCAACATTAGTCAACTGGGTGGGCCGGGTAAGGCTCAGGATAAGCCCGGTTCCTATAAGCCAGGAGCTGGCAATCATGTCAGGTTGCCGATAGAATTTTCCCAACTCGCTTTGGAGATGCCGGGATTACTCCTGCAGGCAAGACTGTAGAGGAATGTGGTGATTACTTGGACAAAGGCATGTAGGAGCCATCAAGAGAAAATAAACTCAGTCCTGAGAACGGAGAAAGAAACTCCACATAACCCTGCCACATTTAAAAACTGCCATTATGAAGATGGTGAAAACCTATAGGATTTGATAATCATGTGATTGTTTGGCCTTTTTAAAAAATTATACTTTTAGAATTTGATTTTGGGAGACAGCAAGCCCTGGATGTCACCTCTGCCATGTTGCCAGCCCTGCAGAGGTTCCTGGTCCTCAAGAGCCACAGCTGAGGAATGAGCATCTGCCTGGAGTGCAGGAGAAATCCCCGCATCTGCCGGGTGGGTGGGCAGCTTCCTGCCTGGAGCCACAAAGAGCTGTGAGGAGGCGGGCTGGGCGGATCTTGACAGTGTTTCGCTTGAGGGAAGGTCCAAGCAAAGGAGTCCCTCACTAGTTTACCAAGCATCGTGGCAACCTCGCTTCTTCTGAGAGTGAAAGGAAGAAGCCATATTGCTTTCCTTTGCAGCTCATGGTTTCCTGTGCACAGCTTCTCCAGCAGCCCTTGCCAGGGTCAGCCTCTTCCGGCAGCCTTTGCCCAAAGCTTTGGTGGGCACTCCTGGAGGATTCCCCCGGGCTTTCTCCCCCTGCCTCACCAAAGATCAGAGGGGCTTACGCCTAGGCTGAGCACCTGCTCTTGAAACAGAAGGCCTGGTTTACTTAGCATATTCTGAGGCTAACGTGAGCTGGCCTCTTCTGTGTGCATTCAGCAATACCCAGGTGTGCATGTTTGTGTGCATATTTACATGAGTGTCTTGCATAACATAATGTTCCACCACTTAAAATGGAGCCATACTAAAGATCATGGAACAATATGTAGTTCATAATCTGCTTATGCAAGTTAGTGAAAAAGTCCTGGCTGCATTCACACAACATTCAAAGCTTGGTTAATACACCCTTCATTGGTGTTTTTCTTTTTTTAAGGTGTTGTGTGAACCCAGCCCATGAGATAGGGTTCAGTGTATTGTGTGAACCTAGAGAATGGGTCAGTTCAGTCACTAGTCTAACTTGGTTGTACAAAAAACAACCCTTTGTTGGAAGATGGGCCAGTTGACCACAGCTGACCATGCAAGGGGAGAGGCTGAAATCTTTGTGCTCCTTAAGGGGAGACATTTTGGGGATGGCGCTTCCTTAATACTATATTAAGCTTAATTTAACCTGAACACTACAGTTATGCTATGTTTCCCTCCAAATGGCAGGGACATTTGGCAATTGTAGTTGGAAGTGGGTCTCTGAATTTAAAAAATGAGGGTTCAGGTTCCGGGTTGCCTACTTTTCATATGTAGCATAAAACTCCCGTACCTGAAGAGGCAGAGATCAGGAAGAAGACTTGCAGCCAGTCCTTTCCCTGAGATATCACTGATTTTCTTTGTGATAGAGGGAAAGGTTCAGAATACAACCTTTTGCTGTTTGGAAACTCTACTCTAGGAACAGGGTTTGTAGCATCAGTGTGGTTTCATCCTTAGGGGTGTTGGACTCAGGAGCAGGGAAACCCAGGTTCAAGTCCCCTTTAGCCCCGAGTTCCCTGGGGGACTTGCGCCGGTCACTCTTTCTTAGCCTAGCCTACCTCACAGGGCTGTTATGGCAAAAGTGGGAGGAGAGCTGCTCTGTACGTAGCCTTGAGCTCCTTCAGGAAGAGCAGGATGGAAACCTAACAATTGCATAAATAAATAGCTCTCTGCAGACCCAGCTATTGTCACATAACTAGGAGCATCAGAGGGTGAGCAACAGCAGAACAGAGCCATGCAGCTGTTGCACTCAAAATCCCCACATGTTGGTGGTGTCAGGTTCGGCCGGCATGGCGCTTCGGGGAAGCTTGCAGTCGCATCGCACGAACTCCGCCGGCAGTGGCTAGCTGAGGGAAAGAGGAACTGAAAGCGCCGCTAATTAATGGGCCACCTGCACCCAGCCAAACAGGAAAACCGCAGCGGAAGTTTTAACTCTACACTGATAACGGCGCGAGCCAACAATGAGCGGGGCCGCAGGCAGCGAAACGAGATCACCACGCAACTCAGAACCCTCGGGCTTTGCACGTAACGGGGGGGAACCAACCCATGCTGGAGGGGACTGCCAATCAAGGACAATGGACCCTGGCCGAACCTGCCATCATGGACAATTAAGGGGGATTATTGGGGGGCCGAGAACCGGCAGCGGTAACGCGATCGCGGGGCGAAAAGCGCGGGAAGGGGGGAATATAAACGAGTGATGCAAATGTACCAAGCCAGTCCTGGCTTTGCTTGTAACCGCTACGTTACGCATGAGTAAACCTCTTTTGTGAACCACACGTGTCACGGGAGTTTCTCTGTCGAACGGGGCAAACCTTACATAAAGCCAGGACTCACCGCTAACGCTACCCGGCGCCACCAAGGAGCGTTTCCCTTTTCTAACACAGGCATGACCAGTGACGAGGAATCCGTGGGTCAGCTGGAGCACGAGGAACCCGGACTCTAGGAGGGACGGACGGAGCCACCCAGGAGCGACGGGGCGGCGGCCAGGGCCAGGGACCCTCCACCGGAGCGGTGGTCGATGTGCATGAACCAGGGGCCAGACAGCTCGGGGGTCACGATGACCCGGGGCTCGGGGACCCGGAATCACAAGTGGGACGAAAAGTTCGCCCGGCTGGAGGAGAGGATCGAGTGGCGCCTAGACTCCGTGGAGGCGATGCTCCAGACCTTGTTGCTGGGAGTGGGGCCGTTGGCGGCGAGCGATGGCATGAGCAACAGGGGTGGCAGCCCGGTACCCCAGCTGGTACTGCCCCCGGCGCCCCGGTTGGTGGACCAACAGGCGGCTGATGCCCTGAGACTTCGAGGCATCACCGGGAAGTTCTCAGGGGATCCTGAACAGCTGCCACACTTCCTGATGCATGTCAGGGGTTTCATGCAGAGGGGTGGTCACCTATTCACTAGGGATGAAGATAGAGTATCCTACATGGCCGAGCTGTTAGACGGCCAAGCGGCTAGGTGGGTGATCGGACTGTACGACGCCAACGCAGCGGAACTGAGGAGTTTCCCGGACTTCATGCAGGAGCTCCGGGACAGGTTCAAGGACACGTTGAGCGCCAAGCGAGCCGAGGACGACATCCTGCAGTTTAGGCAGCGGGACAAGTCAGTGTCCGAGTACACCTTGGAGTTCCGGAGGTTGGTAGAGAAGCTCACAGTCTGGCCCGAGTCCCTGAGGGTGAAGTATTTTAAGAGGGGGCTCAATCCGGAGATCCTGGAGCGGGCGCTGGGCCGGGATGACCCATCCACAGTGAAAGATTGGATCTGGCTGGCCGGGATGGCGGAGTCGGCGTGGCGGCAGATTCAACAGAGTGCGAGGTGGCGGGACCAGATGAGAGACCGGCCGAGGGAGAGACCCTCAGAGGAGAGGCGGAGCAGTCAGCGGCAGCCCACCGGGGGGCGAGAGGCAACCAAAACCCCAAACCTGTGCTTCCGGTGCAGGGGCAGAGGCCACCAGGTGGCGCAGTGCCCGACGGAGCGGGAAGGAGCCCCACCCCGGCCCGAGGTCAAGCCCCCGCGTCCTACTGGAAAGAGGGCAGGCGACCGACCGTGGAAGAGTGCAGTGCGGGCGGTGACCGAAAGAGGCCGAATGGGATGGGCAAACCCTGAGACGGCATCCTCCAGGGAGGATTCGGAGCTGGCGGGAAATGAGGCGCGCTCACACTGAACGGCATCCCAGTGCGAGCAGGGGAACCGAGGCGCGCGGACCCAATCGGGGATGAGGACTGCCCTCCGTTCCGGGTGAGGATACGCATCCGGGGGGTGAGGTCCGGAGGGGAGTCACAGCTGCGGGCGCTGCTGGATTCAGGCTGTACCCACTGCTTGATGCACCCAGCTGTGGTCTCGGGACTCGGCCTGCAGCTACGGTGCCTCCGGGAACCCATCGCATTCAGCCAGCTAGATGGCTCGCTGGCGGGGGGGGCCGGCTCAGTATTACACAGAGCCGGTCCAGATGACGATCGGGAGTCACTGGGAAGAACTAAGGTTCATGGTCGTCCCGGTCGCCGACTACACGGTGGTACTCGGCTTGGCGTGGCTGTGGCAACGGAACCCACATATCGACTGGGCGGCGGAGGCGGTCCGATTCGGGGCCGAGGAGCCGGCGGAGCGTGAGAGCAGATGGGACCGGCCAGCAGCGACGGGCGCAGCTGCGGCCATAGACGGGCAAGTGGAGGATCCGAGGCACGGGGGGACGAGGCAGGAGCAGACTGAGGTCGGGACCCGGGTGGCGACCGCAGTGATGGCAGCGCTGGAGACCCAGAGGCTCGCGGCGATCCCAAGACATAGGCAGGCAGCAGCGGCCAGCGGGATGACTGCGGAACAAGGGCCAGAGTCCGGGGAAACCACGTCGAGTGGCGGCATCCCGAGGCAATACTGGGACCTGACGGTGGCGTTCGGGGAGAAGGAGTCCAACCAGCTCCCACCACACCAACCCAGTGACTGCGCCATTGAGCTAGAGCCAGGGGCAAAGCTGCCCAAGCCGAAAATGTACTCCCTGTCAATGAAGGAGATGGGTGCCCTTCGTGAGTTCATAGACAAGAACCTGGCGCAGGGATTCATCCAACCCGTGAAGTCACCGTTAGCGACCCCGGTACTATTCTGGGAGAAAAAGGATGGCTCGCTCCGGATGTGCGTGGACTACCGGGGGCTGAACGCAATCAGCACAGAGTACAAATACCCCCTCCCCCTGATGAAGGACCTACTGTCGCACCTATCCAAGGTGTTCACAAAGCTGGACTTGCGCGAAGCATACTTTAGGGTTAGGATCCGCGTAGAAGATGAGTGGAAGACGGCGTTCAATACGCCGCTCGGAAGCTACCAGTTTTCCGTGATGCCGTTCGGATTAAAAGGGGCTCCGGGGGTGTTTATGCAGCTAATAAACGAGGTGCTGCATGACCTACTCTACCGGGGCGTCCTGGTCTACCTGGACGACATCCTCATCTACACCGAAACCGTGATGGAGCACATGAGCCTGGTGCACACGGTACTCCAGAGACTGCTGAAGGCGCAGCTGTACGCGAAGCTCTCAAAATGCGAGTTTCATCGGGAGCAGCTGGATTACCTCGGCTACCGTATATCCAGTCGGGGGATTGAGATGGACCCGGCGAAAGTGAAAGATGCCCTGGGCTGGGAAGCGCCCCGAACCCGGAGGCAACTTCAAAGCTTCTTGGGATTTGCGAACTTCTACAGGCAATTCACCCTGAACTTCGCCCAAATCGCTCTTCCCCTGATGGACTTACTAAAACCCAAGGGCAGCGGGAAGCCCCCCAAACCCAGCATGGCACTCGCGTGGACTGCGGAATGCCAGGGGGCATTTGAGGAGTTAAAACGGCGGTTCACGGCGGAGCCGATCCTGCACCATCCTGACCCAGATCGGCGGTTTATCATCCAAGTAGACGCGTCAGATGTGGCAACGGGGGCAGTCCTGCTCCAACCCAGTCCGGAAGGGGCCATCCACCCGTGCGCCGACGCCTCCCGCAAATTCACAGAGACGGAGAGAAGGTGGATGGTGTGGGAGAAAGAGGTGTATGCAGTCAAATGGGCGCTAGCCACGTGGAGGCATCTATTGGAGGGGGCAGCTGAACCATTCGAGGTGTGGACGGACCACAAGAACCTCGAGGCCCTGAAGACCCCGCGTAAGCTATCCCCCAAACAGGCGCGTTGGTCCCAATACTTCGGGAGATTCAGTTTCACCCTAAAACACATCCCTGGGAAGCGTAACTTCCTGGCAGACGGGTTGCCTCGCATGCCCCAGCATGCCAGCCTGTGAGAGGAAATCGTGGACTCCATCATCCCCGCCAGCAGGCTGGCTGCAAAGGCGGTAACCCAGAGCCAGACCAAGGGGGAGTGGCGGGACGCAGCGCCTGAGGTAAAGCAAGGGTTTGCAGAAGCGGCGGAGCGGGACACTTGGCTCGAGCAAAACCGAGAGGTGCTAACCAGAACAGGGGGGTTTGTGGTGGCATGAAGGGAAGCTGTACATGCCCGAAGAATGCTGACAGGGGGTCATGGAAAGAGCCCACAACAGCCGGAATGCGGGGCATTACGGCTTCGTGAAGACGCTCCACTTAATTTGGCGGCAGTTCTGGTGGCCAATGCTCCAGAAGGATATGGAGGCATACTCGGGGGGTTGCCCAGTATGCGCAATGGCAAAAGGGGCTAAAGGCAAGCCTAGGGGGCTACTCCAGTCGGTAGCAGACCCCAACTGCCCATGGCAAGAGATCGCCATGGATTTCATAGTGGAGCTCCCGGAGAGTAAGGAGAAGACTGCCATTTGGGTGGTCACGGACTTATTCTCCAAACAAGTGCACTTTGTAGCATGCCGGCAAGTCCCCACGGCGGAGAGGTTGGCGAGGCTGTTCGTGCAGCATGTTTACCGGCTGCACGGCGCGCCCCGACGGGTCGTCAGCAATCGGGGCGGCAACTTCATCGTGCGGTTCTGGAGGGAGTTCCTGAAGCGGGTGGGGACGAAGCAAGCCCTTTCCTCCGCGCCACACCCGCAGACGGACAGAGCCACGGAACGCCTGAACGGGGGGCTCGAGCAGTACCTGCGCTGCTACGTGGGACACCAACAGGACGATTGGGCGGAGCTACTGCCGTTCGTGGAAGTAGCCTACAATAACGCCGTCCACAAAAGTACCGGCTTTTCCCCATTCAAAGTAGCCATCGGGAGAGACTTCGTCCCCATGCCGGAATTGCCTCAGCCGGCATCCCATATCGACTCCCTGGACGCCTGGTTCGCCCAAATCGACGCCACCCGGCGGGCGGCGCACACGGTATTGCAAAGAGCCAAAGTCGACTACAAAAAACACGTGGACTGCAAGAGACTCCCCGAGGGCCAGTGGAAAATGGGGGACCAGGTGTATTTGTCAACCAAAAACCTAAAGACGTACCAGACATCGAAGAAACTCAGCCCGAGATTCGTGGGGCTGTTCCCCATCGCAGAGGTCATCAATCCGGTAACCGTCAGGCTGACGCTCCCAAAAAGCCTCGGGAAGATCCACCAGGTGTTCCACTGCAGCCTGCTAAAGCTGCACCAGCCGGGGAACGCCTGGCACAAGGCAGAGGTGGTGCCACCACCCATCATGGTCGGTGGCGAGCAGCACTTCGAGTTCAACCAGATACTGGACGCCCGGAGGCACAAGGGGCAGGTCCAGCTCCTGGTGCAGTGGAAACATTTCTCCAAGTCCCACAGCGAATGGGTATGCAAAGCCCACATAAAAGCGCCGGACCTAGTGTGGGACTTTTACAACAAATACCCCGGGAAACCAAAATAAAGTTGGGGGGGGATTTGTTTTCAGGGGGGCGGTATGTCAGGTTCGGCCGGCATGGCGCTTCGGGGAAGCTTGCAGCTGCACCGCACGAACTCCGCTGGCGGTGGCTAGCTGAGGGAAAGAGGAACTGAAAGCGCCACTAATTAATGGGCCACCTGTGCCCAGCCAAACAGGAAAACTGCAGCGGAAGTTTTAACTCTACACTGATAACGGCGCGGAGCCAACAATGAACGGGGCCGCAGGCAGTGAAACAAGATCACCACGCAACTCAGAACCCTCGGGCTTTGCACGTAACAGGGGGGAACCAACCCACGCCGGAGGGGACTGCCAATCAAGGACAATGGACCCTGGACGAACCTGCCATCATGGACAATTAAGGGGGATTATTGGGGGACCGAGAACCCGCAGCGGTAACGCGATCGCGGGGCGAAAAGCACGGGAAGGGGGGAATATAAACGAGTGATGCAAATGTACCAAGCCAGTCCTGGCTTTGCTTGTAACCGCTACGTTATGCATGAGTAAACCTCTTTTGTGAACTACACGTGTCACGGGAGTTTCTCTGTCGAACGGGGCAAACCTTACAGGTGGTGGTTCCAGCATCTGCACTGTGTGAGTTGGATCCTAACAGCAGCTATTCTATTCACCAGAATGGGACTTTCCCCACATCGCTATCCTTAGTTCTTTCAGGCATCAGGACCAGGATGGCCCTTTCACATGTGTTTGAAGAGTCTTTCCTACACTTGTTGAGGCCATTTGCATCTAGAATAAGCTTTTTTACCATTTCCCCCAAATTTTTGCAAGCAAACATGAAATCCACAAATGTTCTGCAAGAGCAGTCTTTTGCATGTGAATGGCAAGCGATTCTTTTGACTGGAGCTTAATAATTACAAATAAACAATTACTGCAAAAGTAGTCCTCCTAACATTGTCATCTGCCACCCACCAGTGCAATAACTCTCTCGCATCTTCTATTAAGTTAGGGACTGTAATTTTGGAGCAAAGCAGCCAAGAGACATGGTGTTTAAAAATACATCATTAATACCTTTTATGCAAACTCGATGCAGTTCATAATTTATGCCACTTTTTCTCTGTGGAACTTCTCTTACCTTGAGTGTCTGGCACATTTTGAGAAAGTGAATAACTTTCTGCTATTCCACTGTCAACAGTTCAGTTCAGCATGAATACCAGATGAGAAAATAACATTTCTACATAGCTTGAATACAAAATTAAAGAAAATTTGGTATATTCCACTAGGCAAAGCTTCTGCATAAACCCTCTTGGAATGAGTGGGAATTGTGAGCTTTCTTCATTCAGATGTTTTCTCTGAAATAGCAGAATTGTCAAAGACAGAACATGCTAAATTAGTGGATGATGTTATCAAATGGCAAAACAAAAGGTGTTTCCCGTCTTGTAAATAGCTTCTAATTACAGTATGAACTACTAGCTGTAAAGTCAGGAGCTGTTCCAAACGTGTGGCATGTAGATACATGATCGTAGAAAATGGTTATGTTTCCTACTAGCTGCTCATCAGTATGGGCTTTGGCCAGAGAGTCCAATTATAGCATGAAGATGGGAGTAAGACATATATTGGCTGGCTGTCAATCTGAATACGGGATATATTCCCAGATAAACAATACACAACGCCTTTATTAAGACAGGACTCACCTTTCATATTATTCTAAATTTGTATGCTCTGTGCAGGCGGGGCTGCGATATCTGAGCTGCAAAATATGCTCTGTGCCACTAGAGAGCAGCAGAGAGAGTTTTCTGCATCTCTCTGTCACCATCTAGTGACTGCCCTGGCTGCCCAGATAGGAAAATCTTACAAGCAGCGTCACTTTCTTGTTACCAATAATCAAAATCAAAAGATCCCCATAGAGAAAAACTAACCATTGTTAAACAATCCCTGCGGGCATCCATCGCCTGAAGAGGGTGCCAATATATTCTGTGGGAAAGCATTATGGAATCCTCTCCCTTTTGGTGTCTCCCATGAGCATTTTCATGAAACGCATGCTTAGCAATTGCTTGGTCAGCATGCTTGTTAACCCTGATCAACTGTAATGTCATGGCCAAGTTGTATTCCTTCTTATTTTTTAATCTTTTTAAAAAAATAAATAATTAACTTTATTTACCTGATATCATATTATCTACATACTGAGATGTATTATCAGGTTTATTACAATCATTTGACCAAGAGTAATAATTATATACATATATTATTATGTGGTTTTTTCCCTCCTTCCTATATATATTTTTTAAATTTCAAGCAGTATCAGGTAACCACATTAACATAAATCCAAGATAGATATAAAGAAAAAAGAAAGAAAATACAAAAACATTCTATTACAGTGTGAATAAAGAGATGGGTACGATACATGTTATATACTATACATGTTATGCATGTTTATTTAACGCCCTCCTTTTTCCCTTTCCTCTAAACCTAAAGATACAAAAAGAATGAAACAGCCAGTATAACTTCTGTTACTCTGCAACTTGATGCAGCTTCTTACCTGGTCTCCAGCTCGTGGCTGAACCTGCTTTCCACAGCTCCAAGCACGAGTCATAGAGAGCTTCCTTCATTCCTTGTTAGAGAGCTCTGCCAACAAGCTCCGCATCTCAGTCAAAGTTGAAATAACTTTTTGTGATATAAAAACAATTAACTTGAAAGGGAATCCCCGTTTGTATTGAATCTCATTCTGAATGAGTTTTTCTGTCAGTGGTTTGAATTCCTTTCTTTGCTGCAATGCAGCTGCGCTGATATCTTGGAAAAAGAATATTCATATATCGTCCCATTTAATCTCCTCCAGTTCACATGCTTTTCTTATAATTTTATCTTTTACATTTGAATTTACAAATCTGACCAAAATGTCTCTGGATTTCTGTGTATTTCTAGGAGAGTAAACCCAGTGAGCATTTTCAATATCTTTATCTGATAAGTTCATATCAGAGCTCAGGTCATTAATTTTAGAGATGAGATAAGTAGTCAAATTGGTTGTTCTGGTTTTCTCTGACACTCCTTTGATCCTTAAGTTATTTCTCCTGCTACGATCCTATAAATCTGCCAAATCAATATTTATTTCAGAAATACCCTTTTGAGCTTTGCCAATCTCTAGAGTGTTATTTGTAGCCATATCATAAGCTTTGCTGGCTACCTGAGCAATATCTGCTATTTGCTGTGACATTTCTCATGACTGCTCTAAAAATAATAATAGTTATGGAGCATAAGCAGAGTTCAAGCTTGACTTGCCAAAGGAAGAGTCCTCTTTTCTGTGACAGTAAAAGTCAGATGGGAAGACCTGAACTGAAGAAGTAATAGAACTAAATGAGATACCTCAGAGGTCAGGCCAACAGCCCTGGGAGGCTTCAGATGCAAAGTGTGCAATCAGACTGTAATCAAGTTGGTAAAAAGTAGAGGGGGCTCCTGGTACAGAAGATTATAATTGCACAGTGGGCATGCAGGTGTTGCGATGTACTGAAGCACACAGTCATGCCTCTTGACTTTTTTGACCCTCCCCCCAAAGCCCCTGTGGTCACCTGTGAACAGGGGGAGAAACTACAGTGGGGACTGCAGTGGTTGGGAAGAGAGGCAGGACATGGATCAGCAACAGGGAAGCAAATTTCATGCCAGGATGCTTTTCTCCTGCCTCAAGGATCGGGGAGAGCACTTCAGCTGAGAGTGGAGAAAGGTTCCCAGCCCATCTCATGGGCAGAGGGAAAGGACCGCTACCCAGGCATTGCTTTCTCGGGCCTCTAATCTTTGCAGCTGTTGCACCTGAGAAATAGGATTCTGCAGTTAATAAAGATAGATGACGTTTGTTTACATATGTATATGATAAACAGACCCAATGAGCATAATTACATTAGAATGATCTTCAGGAGGAAAAGAAGTGTCCTTCATTGGGGAGAAATGTAAGGTATAAAGTTTCCTTACTTTAGAGCACAATACAAGATGGGGGACTGATGATTGGAAACCACTGCATCAGAGAAGGACTTGGGGTGATTATGGAGAAAAGGCTGAACAGTGGCCAGAAAGGATCACACAGTTCTGGGCTGCCTCAGAAGAAGCATGGCACTGAAGACTCATGAAATCATTATTCCTCTCTACGTGGCACTGCTGAGGCCACTTTTGGAGTCCTGTGTGTACAGTTCTGGGCACCACATTTCCAGGAGAATATAGACTGGTTAGAACAGATTCAGCAGAAGGCAATCAGGACGATTCAGGGATTGGAAGATGTGCCCTGTGAGGGTAGGCTAAACAAACCTGGCATGCTCCGTATGGAGAAAAGGAGACTTGGCCGCATTCAGGTTCATAAAAGGGTGCCATAGGGAAGGTGGTCAGAATCTGTTTCTCATGGCGATAGAAGCTAGGACCAGAAATAATGGATACAAATTGCAGCTAGATTTCATTCAAATACAAGGCAAAACATCCTGGCAGTAAGATCTGTACAAAAGGGGAACAGCTTCCATATACAGGTTGTATTTGTTCAACCCTGATGGTTTTTAAGAGGCTAGATAGGTTTCTTAATTTTTAATTGGTTTTCCTGAACACTGCAGAGCATTGGACCAGCTGGTCCTTGTGGTCCCTTTCAACTCTTCAGTTCTCTGCTTCTGCGAAATGGGTTCATATGAATGTGCACATTACTTTTGGTTACATGCATTTGTGATATAAATACCAAGATCACAGGTAAGGGTTGATCTACCACCTTCCTGTGCCTCCTCTTTCTTATAACAGAGATCATCCCTCTGAGCCACTGTAAGAGCTGACTTTGTGGAGGGGAGATAGGAGCTGCTGGGGAGGAATCTCTTAAACGTCTTTGGGCACAAATTTGGGATGACATTATTTTCTGACTTTCTAACTCCCAAGTTGTAATAAAAACATTATGTTTAGAGCAAAACAATAAGCTATTGGATAAACTCTACTTGTACAATAATAGTTAATAAAATATACCCATTCAAGCTAGGAAGTTATAATCTTGTGGATTTTCTGCACAATTTCTGCAACCTTGCATATTCATCAGAATATATTAGAAGAAAAACTGTAGGCGCATAGGTTTCCTATATATATGCTGACCTCATAACATGCCCATTTGCCTTCCTGAAATAATTCTTAACTCCGCCCACTCTGAGCCTTGCTTATAGTTTCATTTATCTATAGCTCTGCTGCTGTTTGGGATGTTGGTATGAATTCAAACCTGCAAGAAGGATGTGGAATTTGTTTTTACCTGGAAATCACATTTTCCCTGAAGGTTCATATCAGCAAATCAAAATATCATGTTGTTATTCATTTGCTTGATAGAAACCTTGAATGAATTATGTTGTCATAAAAACATTCCAACGGGAAACTTCACACTACTTTTTCCCTGGGAAAAGGTAAGGCAGTGCATACAACAGAAGGCAGATTGATAGTATGAAGCCAAAATATAAAATTTATTGGTTATAGGTAAAAATAATTGTGTTGAACAGGAGCCTGGGCTGAGCATCAGATGCAACTGAAACTTAAAATGAATTGGGCTAATTCAAACCAATCTGGGAGATGTTTGAATCAAAGTAGGTGAATCCAAATTTGAACCCTCCTGAAGCTCCATTGATTATGTGCCATCAAACTGATGTTGACTCTTAGCAACCACATAGACTTTCTCTAGTATGATCTGTCCTCAACCTAGCCTTTCAGGTCTTCCAATGGTGTACCCCTCACTGTCACTGAGTTCATCCACCTTGTAGTTGGTGATCTTCTTCACTTTCCTTCCACCTTTCCCAGCATTAGAGCCTTCTCCAGAGAGCTAGATCTGTTCAAAGTGTGATAATTTGAGCCTGGTCATTTATGCCTTGAGTGAGAACTCTGGATTGATTTGTTCAATGATCCATTTGATTGTTTTCTTGGCTGTCCACAATATTCTCAGGAGTTTCCTCCAATACCAAAGTTCAAAAGTGTCAATACCTTTTCTATCCTGCTTTTCAAAATCTAACTTTTGCTTTCATAGAGTATCACAAGGGAAAGCATTGCCTGCACAATTCTGATCTTGAAGCTCCATTACACATTCCAAATTGAGAGGGACATGAGAACAGAGATACTGTGACTAGAAATATTGATATATTTCTCCAAAACAATCCATATTAGACAGGAGTGTTTACTTGGAACAGGTGGCCCTGAAAATGATAATTCATGCACTTATCACCACATAGTTGGGTTATTGCAAGGCACTGTACCTTGGGCTACCTTTGAAGTACACTTCAAAACTGCAACTGGTCCAAGCTATGATGGCTGCATATTGGTGAATCAGACTCACCTGTAGAGAGTAAGGAAGATTACCTTAACAGATATACAGAAGCCATTGCCTTGGCAAAAGGGGCTAGAAAGCATTTATTTAAGTCCAGAATAACATGCAGAAGTGGCTCAGACAGACATCTCCCCAATTCACTGAACTATAAGAAAGCAGCTACAGCACAACCAGACTTGCAAGATTCTATTATTATAGCCAATCTCAAAAAAAAGTAATTTCAGACTTCCTCAGGAGTTGACTTCATGGTCTGGTCTACCTAGTGGGGCTGATATCAGCACAGCCATATAACACTGTTTTGCAGCCCCTGCACTGACTCCCAGTAGATTTCCAAGTGCAATTCAAAGTGCTGGTTTTAACCTATAAAGCCCTATACGGCTTGGCACCAAGGCATTTATAGGGCTGCTTTCTCCACATTGACCCCACCCCGTACATACAGTATACCCTGTCAAAATCTTCTGATGACCTTGCAGGTCCATGTGGTAAAATAGCCTCCTTCTTGAAGTTAGGTTTTGGGACAACTTTTGGATCATGCTTCTTCTCCTGTTTCTGTTCCACATCCCTTACCCAGCCCTGTCCTAATTCACTTCTTCTGCCTTTGTTGCCAGTTGAACAAAAGACAAAGAGATGGTAAGCACTTATTTTTTAATAAAACTCCTAAAACTACCCAACTCGATAACCAGCACCTTGAATTGCACCCAGAAGCCTATTGGTAATCAGTGCAAAGTTGTTACAGGGCATGATAAGTGCACATGCCAATGCATTCAGAACCAGTTACAGCTTCTAAATGGTTTTCAAGGGTAGTCCCATGAAGAGCACATTGTAGTAGTCCACATGTGAGGTGGCCATCATAGGAGTGACTGTCTGAAGGCCCCCCCAATCCAAATAAGGGCACAACTGGAACACAACATGGATTTGTGAGAAGTCCTTTTTAGCTACAGCTGCCACCTGCTCCTTGAGCAGGAGCTGTGAGTCCAAGAAGATCCCCAAATTGTGCACTAGTCCTGAAGGGAGCAATACAATCTCATTTAGAACCAAAGACAGAACATCTTCAGCCCTTCAAGGTAGACCAGACTAGGAAACCCAAGTTCTGCAGGCTAATACTACTTTTATTATAAAGTTATAGTAACAGAATTTTGCAAGTCTGAATGTGCTTCTTTCACACCCTTTGTCTTTGTGAGAACTAGAGAGGGTCTTAGTCTGAGATGTTTTCTCAGGTTACAGTTCTGACACGAACTCGGGTTTCTTTTATCTGACCATTGTCTTGGTAGCAGTTCTTCCTCCTGTCCCTCAAAGCCATTCCTTCTGTCCATTACACTGGACAGAAGACCCACCGCCACTCAGTCTTGTCAAGGTTGAACTTTAGCCTGTTCCTCACAATTCAGTTCCTTCCAACCTCCAGATGCTCAGACAAGACCTTGACAGCATTGCCTGGTTAGTCTGGGACTGAGATGTGTAGTTGGATATCATCTGCATATTACTAATACTTGACCCGAAAATGATGGATGATCACACCCAGCAGCCTCATGTTAAATAGAAAAATAGAGCCCTGAGGTGCCTCATTCGTTAGGGGCATCAGGCTCAGCGTGTCCCCTCCTGTCAACATCAACTGGATCCAACCACGGAGAATGAGAAAAATCACTGCAACACTGTGCTTCCCATTCCCAATCCATAAAGGCAAGGATACCATAGTTAATGATATCAAAAGCCATTGATAAATCAAGGGGACCTAGGATGACTGCACCATCTCCATCCTGGCTCCACCAGAGGTCATCGGCAAGCACGACCAATGCTGTCTCAGTTCTATGTCCCACCATGAAAACTGAGTGAAAGAAATCTGCATAATGAATTTCCTCCAGAGCCTTCTGTAGCCACAGCCCAAGCACCCTTCTCAGCAACCTTTCCTAGGATAGGAAGGTAGGAGACTGGACAAAAAATATTTAGTACATTTGGGTCCAGTGAAGGCCTCTTGAAGAGAGGGCACACCACTGCCTTCTTCAAGGCAATGAGGACCTCTTTTCCCTCAGCAAAGCCAGTATTATAGTATGGACCCAACTACATGTCACCTCCTTAGAGGCTTTCACCAGTCAGGAGGACATGGATCTCATAAGCAGGTGGCTAGGTTCACATACACAAGGATCCTGTCCACTTCCTGAGGAGTTACAAGCTGAAATTTGTCTCAACTAACTCCCCTTTCCAAGTCCATCCAGGTCTCATCAGAACTCTCTTAAAGTTACTTTGGAATTTTGCAGGCTTCTTGCTTATAAACTTTGCCATTTTTATATATCCTAGTCTTTTTCACTGCATTTCACCAAAAAAAAAAAAAAAAGAGTAATAATCCCCTCTGAAAAAAATTGAAGGATCCACAAAATATTTTACCTAGCTTTCTAAAATTCTGCAGGTCTTCTTTTAGCTGAAGCGACTTCTGTGCTGTAGATCAATTGGCCACAGAATAATAGTATGATAAATTATAATAAGATGACTCTTGCAAAAGCTATGGAATCTATTCATACAGGGTTTGGTCTCTCCAAAAGGCTGACTTTCCCCGCAAGTTTCATTCTATTCTGCCACAAAATAAATGTCATTGATACTTCCCTTATGTTTAAAAAAGCACTTGGCATAAAAACTCTGGCCCTTAGATTCAAAGTGCATTTCCTTTGGAAGATGAGCTGAAAACTTTTAAGGTATTCTTAGGAATATGTTTCTTCTTCCTACCTCCCTTTGTTACCATAACCTCTTGAGGGGTACAGAGTTAGGAACCATGATATTTGAAAGAGAGAGAACCAACACAGCTCCTGGGGCGGTAACCCAAACAGGAGTGAGTTTTACACCTAATGCAGGTACTGGTTGCAACAGACCTGATAGTCTCTGAGAGGTAACCTTGAAGAGAAACATTGCTAAAGATCCATTTTCCTTGCAAGATGGCTTGTGAATGTCCTCAGCAGAGCCAATTGGAGGAGAGATAATAGGAGATCATTGTGCTGGGTCTCAACCTTAAGGGCGGGGGGCAGGGGATGCTCAGATTTAAAGACTCGTTATTTTAAAAAAAGATGTTCTAATTTTATACTGCTTAGGAATATTCTTTGGGTGTGCCTTCTCTTGTTTTTTCAGTTGTATGGCTTGAGGCCTTGACATGGTTTTGCTAGGAGGACCTGGTCCTTAGCTTCTGTTGACTGAAGATTTACTCCTGTGGTCTCTGCTGGTTATCATTCTGTACAGAGGGAATTGATCTACTGGTTTATTATTAGGATCCATGCTTTCCAAAGAGACAGTACCTTTCATACGGTGAATTCTGATCCAGCACTGAGATCATTAATTTTGCCCTTAACATCCTGGCCAAACAAAGCCCTCCCTCCCTTACCCCTCCCCAACTCCTGAGAGAACCCATTTCATTTAGAGATGGTGGATTCCAGGGTCACTTCCAGAACAGAGAACTCCTTCCTCCTTTCCTTTCAAGACTCAAGTGCTGCCATGGTTTCCATGTTCAGAAAAGAATATATTTTTTTAATGTGCTATAGAAGAAAACACACACACCCAATCCATGTTTGATGCACAAATAGGGGTCCACCAAATGGTGTAAAGCTTTTAGCTATTCTTTGAAAGCATTGGGTTGTTGTTGTTTTTTAGCTGCTGTATGCCACCCAGAGTCACCTTGTGTGAGATGGGTGGCTATATAAACATGACAAATAAATAAATAAATAAAATTGTTAGCTTTTAGTCCAGGATGCTGTGGTTCAACCCTTGACTTCGGTATCTGCTAGAATCATAAATAAGAATTACTGTATACTGTAGCTGAACTCAGCCTGAGTTGGAAAGCCTGGTTGTCCCCACATCCCTCTCAGTTTCTCTGTTACTGTATTGTTTGTATAGAGCTAGAAGGTCTGAAAGGGGGCTCCATTCACATCATTCTGCATGTCCAGACCCCAGTTTGACCAGGCTTCCCAAACTAGGCAAAGATAAGAAAAGTCCCTTTCAGATATTCCTGCTCATCGTGGGAAGTTCTGATAACTTGGGGGGGTGGGGGTGGAGGGGGGAGAATTGATTATGAAAAACTATAATTTGCTTGGTCTCCATAATTTCTACGGAGTGTAAGCCAATATTGAGAAACCCCTATTAGGAAGTACCATGCTGAAGGCCACAAGCTGGATCTCCCCAACTGATCCTAGGGGAAGATCACTGCCTCTCCCCTTTCCTTCCTGCAAAAGACCAGCCTGCAGGAGGGGTTCCATATCTTCCTGCTCCCAGGTTCGCTATGAACGAAAATAATGTGCTGGAAACAAAGTAGAGCTTGCTAGAGTGAGAAGATAACAGAAATGGTTTGGCTTCTTACCACAATATAGTGATGGGTAAGGCCAAGAAGGGGCAATTTGAATGCCTCACAGAAAAATTATCCTGCATACTGTTCCTATGAGTTTGATGCAAGAGAATTTTCTTTCAGAAATGTATTGCCAAGAAGGAGATAATTTTGGAGAAATTATTCTTGTACTTCCTTAACTGTGAAGGGTGTATGCAAATGCTCAGTCTAACATTGTAGGATCCTCTCCCCAGAGATCTGCAGCCTCCCTGGCTTCCCATATTTCTGCCTTAGGAGGGAACTCCTCCCTTGGAGCCTTCCCAGACTGAGATGTGTTGGGGAGATGGTGGGTGGCGCCAGAGAAAGCAGCAGTGCCAGTGTTGGCCCTGTAAACTCCATAAATCTGATCTGAGGTCATTTCCTGGCCAGGTGACTCAGCTCGACAGTAGCCATCATATTTTTCATGTTGGTGTTTTGTTTGCTTTTTTCTGTTCTTATTTTGGATTGATCCAGGAAGATGATTGGTTTAAGCAAAATAGGCAAATTCTCATTTCAGTGTTCAGTACCCTACTTGTAAGATACGGTGAACAAACTGAAAGATGCACAAAGACAGAGGATAGTTAAAAGTCTTCTTTAAAATGTTCAGATTAGTAACATTTTGTTTCATTCTGTCTCTTCTACCCTTATTTCTAAGTTCTTTTGGAGATTTCTTCTTGTGGTGAACTCCTACTTTGCTACAATAATTATTGTTACTAATTTTTTAATTTATAAACAAGTTTGAAAGAAACCCTTGCCTATTACGTTTAACCTTAAGGGTGGTGTTGATATGTAGCGCCTGAATTAAACAGAGAAGCCTGCTGTCTATTGATATTATGATTACATTTTAGATGTCATCAAATTTTTGTAATTTTAGATGTTATTATATTTTAGGTAAATTGTAGATACTGTCTTACTTATATCTTAGACACGGACTGTTTCGTCTGAATTCTACCTATGATTTTGTGCCAGGTTGTCTTATATATGTATCCTAAATATGTATTAAAGGTTATCTAAAGATTTCTTAGTTTTATAAGTGAACATAGGTCACTCATGAACAAACTTCTTGTATTGGTCTAAGATTGTAATAACCTGTGAACTTGAACTTGAACTAAACAAGTTGTACAAAAAACAAAAACTGGGGGAAATGGGAAAAAAACAAATAGAAAACATATAAAAAGAGGAAACATTAATAGACTAAACAAAAAGGGGGGAAAAAACAAAAAAGGGAATATAAACTATACATATCACATATCAATCAATACTTGTTGTTGTTGTTCAGTCGTTAAGTCGTGTCCGACTCTTCGTGACCCCATGAACCATATTGCACCAGGCCTTCCTGTCCTTCACTGCCTCCCTGAGTTTGCTCAGTTTCATGCTCATTGCTTCAGTGATGCTATCTAACCATCTCATCCTCTGCCGTCCTCTTCTCCTTTTGCCTTCAATCTTTCCCAGCATCAGGGTCTTTTCCAAAGACTCCTCTCTTCGCATTAGGTGACCAAAGTATCTGAGCTTGAGCTTCATTATCAGTCCTTCCAATGAGCAATCAGGGTTGATTTCCTTTAAGATTGACTGGTTTGACCTCCTAGCAGTCCAGGGGACTCTTAAGAGTCTTCTCCAGCACCACAGTTCAAAGGCATCAATTCTTCGGCGCTCAGCCTTCTTTATGGTCCAGCTCTCACAGCCATACATTACTACTGGAAAAACCATAGCTTTGCCTATGTGGATCTTTGTCGGCAAGGTGACGTCTCTGCTTTTTAATATGCTATCTAGGTTTGCCATAGCTTTCCTCCCAAGGAGCAAGCGTCTTTTAATTTCATGGCTGCAGTCTCCGTCTGCGGTGATCTTGGAGCCCAAATAAATGAAGTCTGTTACTGCTTCCATTTCTACCCCTTCTATTTGCCAGGAATTGATGGGTCCAGATGCCATGATCTTAGTTTTTTTAATGTTGAGTTTCAAGCCAGCTTTCGCACTCTCCTCTTTCACCCTCATCAAGAGGCTCTTTAGTTCTTCTTCACTTTCTACCATTAGGGTGGTATCGTCTGCATATCTGAGGTTATTGATGATTCTCCCTGCAATCTTAATTCCGGCTTGTGATTCTTCCAGCCTGGCATTTCTCATGATGTACTCTGCATATAGGTTAAATAAGCAGGTTGACAGTATACAGCCTTGTCCTACTCCTTTCCCTATTTTGAACCAATCGGTTGTTCCGTGACTGGTTCTAACTGTTCCTTCTTGGCCCGCATACAGATTTCTCAGGAGACAGGTAAGATGGTCTGGTACCCCCATCTCTTTAAGAATTTGCCACAGTTTGTTGTGATCCACACAATCGAAGGAAGTCAATGAAGCAGAAGTAGATGTTTTTCTGGAACTCTCGTGCTTTCTCCATGATCCAGTGAATGTTGGCAATTTGATCTCTAGTTCCTCTGCCTCTTCGAAACCCAGCTTGTACATCTGGTAGTTCTCGGTTCACGTACTGCTGAAGCCTAGCTTGTAGGATTTTGAGCATAACCTTGCTACCATGTGAAATGAGTGCAATTGTGCGATAATTTGAGCATTCTTTGGCATTGCCCTTCTTTGGAATTGGAACGTAAACTGACCTTTTCCAATCCCGTGGCCACTGTTGTGTTTTCCAAACTTGCTGGCATATTGAGTGCAGCACTTTAACAGCATCATCTTTTAGTATTTTAAATAACTCAGCTGGAATACTGTCATCTCCACTAGCTTTGTTGTTAGCAATGCTTCCTAAGGCCCACTTGACTTCACTCTCTAGGATGTCTGGCTCAAGGTCAGTGACCACACCAGCATGGACATCAGGGACATTAAGATCTTTCTTGTATAGTTCTTCTGTGTATTCTTGGCACCTCTTCTTAATCTCTTCTGCTTCTGTTAGGTCCCTGCCTTTTTTGTCCTTTATCGTGCCCATCTTTGCACTAAACGTTCCTTTGATATCTCCAATTTTCTTGAAGAGATCTCTAGTCTTCCCCATTCTATTGTTTTCCTCAATTTCTTTGCATTGTTCATTTAAGAAGGCCTTCTTATCTCTCCTTGCTATTCTCTGGAAATCTGCATTCAGTTGCTTATATCTTTCCCTTTCACCCTTGCTTTTCACATTCCTTCTTTCCACAGCTATTTGTAATGCCTCATCAGACAACCATTTTGCTTTCTTGCATTTCTTTTTCCTTGGGATGGTTTTAGTTGCTGCCTCCTGTACAATGTTACAGACCTCTGTCCATAGTTCTTCAGGCACTCTGTCTACCAAATCTAATCCTCTAAATCTATTCATCACCTTCACTGTGTACTCACAAGGAATATGATCTAAGTCATACCTGAGTGGTCTAGTGGTTTTCCCTACATTCTTCAATTTAAGTCTAAATTTTGCAGTAAGAAGCTCATGATCTGAGCCACAGTCAGCTCCTGGTCTTGTTTTTGCTGTCTGTATCCATCTTTCCTTCTCCATCTTTGGCTGCAAAGTATGTAATCAATCTGGTTTCGGTATTGACCATCTGGTGATGTCCATGTGTAGAGTCGTCTCTTGTGTTGTTGGAAAAGAGTGTTTGCTATGACTAGCTTGTTCTCTTGACAGAATTCTATTAGCCTTTGCCCTGCTTCATTTTGTGCTCCAAGGCCAAACTTGCCTGTTATTCCGATTACTCCTTGACTTCCTACTTTAGCATCCCAATCCCCTATGATGAAAAGGAGATCTTTTTTTGTTGCTAGTTCTAGAAGGTGTTGTAGGTCTTCATAGAACCGGTCAACTTCAGCTTCTTCGGCATCAGTGGTTGGGGCATAGACTTGGATTACTGTGATGTTGAATGGTTTGCCTTGGATACGCACTGAGATCATTCTGTCATTTT
Source organism: Python bivittatus (assembly GCF_059951505.1). Lineage (NCBI taxonomy): Eukaryota > Metazoa > Chordata > Lepidosauria > Squamata > Pythonidae > Python > Python bivittatus. Next base: position 467,872 of record NW_028277042.1, on the reverse strand, counting down.
TGAGGTTGTACCCCATTACTGCCTTTCCCACTCTCTTATTGACTATGAGTGCAACTCCATTTCTTCTAAGGGTTTCTTGGACACAGTAGTAGATATAATGGTCACCTGAATTAAATTCACCCATTCCCGTCCATTTCAATTCGCTGATTCCCAAGATGTCAACATTCAATCTTGTCATCTCATGTTTGACCACATCCAGCTTGCCTTGGTTCATAGATCTTACATTCCAGGTACCTAGACAATATTGTTCTTTACAGCATCGGACCTTCTTTTCGCTTCCAGATACATCCACAGCTGAACGTCCTTTCGGCTTTGGCCCAGCCGCTTCACTCTCTCTGGAGCTACTTGGAATTGCCCTCTGCTCTTCCCCAGTAGCATATTGGACATCTTCCGATCTGAGGGGCTCATCTTCCAGCGTCATATCTTTTAGCCTTTTAACATTGTCCATGGGGTTTTCTTGGCAAGGATACTGGAGTCAGTTGCCATTTCCTTCTCCAGTGGACCACATTTTGTCAGAACTCTCTGTCATGACCTGTCCGTCTTGGGTGGCCCTGCACGGTATAGCACATGGCTTCACTGAGTTACGCAAGCCCCTTCGCCACGACAAGGCAGTGATCCATGAAGGGGAATCAATACTTACACATTTCTAAATTTAAATTAAAGAAAATAAATGATAATACCATACTGTTATAAAATGTCATGAAATCTTTGCCAGAGGGAAACATCATTTTTTGATTAGTAGATAAAATTTCATTTTCAAAAAACATAAATTATACCTCCCTTGAATCCAATCCTTAATATCAGGAATTTTCCAGTTTCTCAAAATAATTCTCTTAGCAATACTTCAGGCCCAGTATAACCATAACTGCTCAAATATAGTCAGATTCCAAAATTTGGGGGACTTAATTTAACATATTAACAAATTTCTCCATAAATCTAGTTATGTACATTAAAATATTATTGCAAAAAAATGCCAGTGAGTCACAAGACTAAATTACATGTCAGTGACCCCTAATTTTTTTTTTCCATTGCCAACAAAGTAAATCTGATGCCCACCCTTTCAATTAAGTTCTTTAAGATTAGACTCATAACCTTAAATCCACTGAAACGCATTTGACATTTTTTTAGACCTGCAACCATTGATGTTGCATTATCAGGTGCTCCAATTCTTTAATTCAGGAGCTGTAAATATCATCAATATCAACTTTGACAATATTCTTTAGTTTTCAATACAAATCTATGTGAGTTTAGTTTCAGACATTGATTCCATCAAAGATGAAAGCATCTCAGAAAGGTATCCACGTGGAAGAAACAGAGGAGATGGTTTCACAGAGGGGTTAATAGAGGTTCTTTCTCTGGTTTGTTGGCAAGCTCATTTAAAATGCGGATTTTCTGTCTCGTGAGCCTCAGAATGAGCCTGAGACAGTCTGCCCTTGGAAGATGCTATGATGTCATGACCCACCGTCACTTCTTCTTCCTCAGGCCAGTCCCTCAAGCAGTTTGCCCATAATTGAGAGATGAAGAAGGATGAACATGTGGCACTTTAACAACAAAGCAACTGTCCAAAATTGGCAGCCTCTCTGAGATATTAAGGGAAGAAATGCCTGAATCAAGCTTTGGTGTACATCTGTAATGCAGGAAGGGAGCCCACCTTCCTAGCCAAAAAATCCTGCTGTGATTTCTGTTTTTTTTTACAACCTGATAATTATGTGTGGCTGTCCCTTTGCAACTTTACTGGAAGGATCATGCAACAAATCAGAGACAGAAATGGAAACAAGTTGCTGATGAGGCATAGCTCTGGGGCAGCCTGCAACTTCGGAATATGCAAAGTGTTTAACAGCCTGTCCATATGTACCATAGCATTCTGATTTAAAATTGCAATTTTAATGGGAGTGCCAATAGTACACTTTGATATTTTAGATTTAATTAAAACTATTACACAAGAAGTTCAACTCCAAAGCTTTTTATCATGTGGCAAAATGGAACGGATAAAGTGTACAACCTTTGATTTTTTGTACTGTATATTGAGGATGCCACCAACATTTCCTCTCTTTCACCATTTTAAAATCTGAGGCATCTTACATCAGGCTTCCCTTTCTTTATTGTTGTGATAACAAAGAATGGATCGTATAAAGTTTGCTTTCAAAACCTGTGTATCTACTTTATGCTAATTTATTGTTGAATTCCAGTGCCTTGAGACAGAAAACCTTAGGCAGACCAGAATTTTGCATTTAATAAAACCTATCCAACTTTCCTGGACATGAATTACCCAAAATTCAAAGTGTTCATCAATGTTTAAATAACTTCCCATATGCTCCCACTGCAACAATGTTGTGGTTGGACACTGTCTGCCAAGAGAGCAGATATGATGTGCCAGAAGTCACAGCTCACTATTAATTATCAAGAAAATTAAAGAAGAAAAAGTTCAGTATTTTTGCAACGATTTCAGGAGTGCCCCAAAGTTTTCCTTAATGGTTTCTCACCTCATGTCGCAAAACAGCCCATTTGCCTCATTGGCGCAACTGTCACTTTTGACTGCTTTCGCTTTGCTACATCATCTCGTCTGTTCTGACTGACTCTGTGCACAGCCTTCAGCTATGTCCACAGGAGAGGGTCAAAATCGTCAAGATGCCTGTCACGACTGTGCGATTAAACATAATGCCCATAAAAAGAGGAGGGGCTTCAAGCACATGGTTGCAGCCGCCATCTTGACATTTTGGACCTCTCCTGCTGATGTCCCTTTATATAAATTAAGGGCCCAAGAGAGGGGCAAGTACTGAAGGGACCTCAAGGTTCTGGGACCTAGTAGTCATTTAGGGGTGCTGGGGGCAGACACCAGGCACAGCAGAAATTTGAAGTTAATCAGGCAGGCAAAAACCTCTGTTTGTACCAGAAAGCTTGGCCAACCCAGAACATGGCTGTCACAAATGGCCTACTTCAAAAAATACAAACTGGGATTTGGGTAGTTCATGTACCAACAACCCACGTAAACCATATTGTTTGTTTGTTTGTTTGTTTACATTACTTATATGGCCGCCTAACTCATATAATGATTCTAGGCAGCTCACAACAATCAATAAAAACAGAGATAAAAACAGAAGCACCGTTTTCCCCAGGTGCCAGACCAAACAGCCTCCCAGCTCAATCCCTATCCTAGCCCATTGCTTGAGAGAAGGGCTAAAGGGGTAGGGATCCCTTGGATCTCAGGTGGGAGGCTATTCCAAAGGGCTGGAGCAGCCACCTCCAAGGTCTCAGCAGGTGGCAACATGAGAGGGGAGCCTGGAGTGCACCCACCCTATCTAACCTAGTAGGATGGGCAGATACCCTCAGGGAGAGGCGGTCCTGCAAATAACCCGGTGCTGTGCCACTTAGGGCTTTAAAGGTGATAACCAGCACCTCAAATTGAACTTGGAAAGCAACTGGGAGCCAGTGCTGCTCACAGAGCAGTGGGGTTTCTTGAGTGAACCATGGGGCACCCATAACTGTGCATGCCACTGAATTCTGGACTGGTTGCAGATTCCAGATGGTCTTCAAGGGCAGCCTCATGTACAGCATGTTGAGCATCCAAACGAGGTGACCAAGGCATGGGTGACTATGGGCAAGGCCTCCCAGTTCAGGAATGGGCACAACTGACACACAAGATGAATTTGTGTAAAGACGCCCCTGGCCATGACTGCTACCTGCTCTTCCAGCAAAAGCAATGAGTCCAGGAGGACTCCCAGATTGTGCACCAGATCTGTCCAGGGGAGTGTAACATCATCCAGAGTAGAGATGTCAGCTCTCCTGGCCTCGGGGGGCCAAAGACCCACAACCACTCTGTCTTGCTAGGGTTGAGTCACAGCTGGTTTCTCCCCATCCAGGCTCTTATAGCCTCCAGGCACTGAGCCAGCACCTGAACAGCATCATTTGTCTGGCATGGAGTAGAGATGTATGATTGGGTATCATCAGCATCCTGATGATACCGAACCTCATGCTGCCAGATGACATCTCCCAGCAGCTTCAGACAGACATTAAATTTGAGGGGAGAGAGACCCGAGCCCGGAGGCACTCATGTAACAGGGGCCTAGGGCTGGACCTCTCCTCCCCCACCAGCACTGACTGGTACCAGCCATGGAGAAAGGAGGAGGACCACTGCAAAGCAGTGCCCCCCACTCCCATCTCTAGAGCTGGTCCAGTAAGATACCATGGTCGATAGTATCAAAAGCTGCCAAGAGATCCAGAAAGGCCAGACGGACACACCACCCCCATCCTGAGCCCTCCAAATGTCATCCACAACTGCAACCAATGCTGTCTCAGTACTGTAGCCTGACCTGAATCCTGACTGAAAAGGGTCCAGATAATCCGCTTCATCCAGGGCCCTCTACAGCTGGGAACCCTCTACCCTCTCAACAACCTTCCATAAAAACAGAAGATTGGAGACTGGACAGAATTATCCAAGACTATAGGGTCCGAGGATGGCCTCTTGAGGAGGGAGCAAAGAACTGCCTCTTTCAAGGCCAGTGAAACCACCCGTCCCCCGATGCAATAAGAGCAGAGAAGTAAGTACAGTACGCTTTGTCACCCTTACTGCCACAAGTTACGTCCTAACAAAGGCTGGTCAGCTTCCTCCCTCACCTTCCTCCAGCGACACTCTAGATATCTCTTGTGTGGTTTCATTTCTTGGAGCCCTGTCATGAACCAGGGAGCCCTACGGGATCTGCAGTCACAGAGAGTCTGCACAGGCGCAATCTAGTCCAAGGCCCTCGCCACATGCTCATTCCAGGCTGCAACTAAGGCCTCAGCAGAATCGTGCACCAGAGGCTTGGGAATAACCTCAAGCTCCCTCTGAAACCCTCCTGGGTCCATCAGTCACCTGGGGTGGACCGATCAAATAGACCCAACCTCCCAGCAGATTATTAAGCCATTGTTTGATTTATTTATTTGAAGATAGCATGTGCAAAGATAGTTTTTTCTTAACCTGGGTTGAGATATCACTGTTCTGTCAACCCAGCCAATATGTGAGAAGGGGTGGGTATTAAATACACAGTGTAATAATTACCTGAGTTTTATTAGTTTTCACCTGATTAAATTACGCTTAGTTTTTGTCTTGATCCTGCCAACTTTTCATGCTGACCAGCCCACTTTGCAGGGGTGACTGAAAGGCAAAGAACAGCTCTAGGTGTCCATCACATCCCAAAGTTTGCAGACAGTTGCAGCCTGTCGGGTTATGGAGCCAATATTAAAAAGAGAAATCAGCCTGTATTCCCAAGGCTGCCTCATCACTGGAGGAGTCTTTTCCCATGACCATCCTCAGCACGTGACCTCAGGGCAATCCCAGGTCAGACAGCAAAGGTGCCAGCTGTGCCTGCCGGAAGGGTGGGGCCCCTCTTTTCCATCCAGTTGTTACTTGTCTCTTGTGTTCTGCAGAACTTCCTACCCACAGCAGCCAATGTTTGCCTCTTCCAGCTTCCGCAAAGTCACTTTGGTGCTTCTAATAACACAAAATGGCCTGCTAATCCCATGGAAATGAACAGAGAAACGTGGATGTTTGGCGAGTCAACAGACCTTCCAGTTGCGACCAACTCATTTATCTCTTAGCGTTGAGTCTGCCCTTTCCTGGCTGCTCATTAAACAGCCACACTTCTTAGCACAACTGCATAGCTCAGTCTAAAGGTCACTTTGCAGATTGCTCCATCTTTTCTCCAAACACTTCTGACACAGCCAGATGGCCTTTATTTTTCGCCCAGCTCAGATTCCAGGAGCCTCTCAGTTTACTATGCCATGGTTTTTATTTTTCTTCCCCAGCATCATTTTCAAAGCCATTTGCTAGAGAATCCCAAGTCAAGACCACATTTACAGTGTGCTCTGGCTCCCTCCAAGTCAAGAATCAGTCCCGATTATCTGTGTCTTCAAATTAATAAGGCAGCCTCCAACAGGGATGTAAAATATTCATGTATTCAGGATGTATTTATTGTTCAACGGCTTATTACAAATGATGGCCCTGATGGCCCAAATGTCTTCTTCTCTGGAGGTGGTAAATGTGATCCGACAGCTTAATAATCAACCCACGTTTAATTCCAGGAAGAGTCTTCAGTCACAGCATTTCTGTTTGCTTATTTGTTAGGCAACAAGTCGCACCATGACTTAAACCTTTAAAACCCTCCGCTGAAAACAGGGCTGGTACATCCCCTCTTTTAACAGTAAATGCCTTGGGAATACAGTGATGATTAGATTGCAAATACAATTAATGTGGAGCTAGATCCTCTTGGAAGGAATAAAGGTCACTCTCCCTATATATGTTTCTGTTCCATCCGTTCGACAGCACACTACGAGATCTGGAGCTTAGACTAAGAGAAACATGTAGACCTTCGCTATTCTGAAGGGTGGTTCTATGATAAATATATGGGAGGGAAATAAGTAGAATTGGCCAAATAAGGGATGAATTAAAAATGTTCATCAGGGTGTCTGCAGGGGGAGGTCAAAAAAGATGGCTGCAGTGATGTGATTGAAGTTCCACCTGGTTTTTATGTGCAAACCATTGTGGCACCATCTTGACTTTTTTGACCATTTGACCCCTGATGTGCATTTAGCTTGACTATCATGAGAAAAAGCTGCCTAAATCCCAGAATTGGCAATCAAAGCATCCTGGGGTGGGGGGAAGGGGGAGATGAGTTTCCAGCCTCTGCTTGAACACATCCAGGGAAGGGGAGCCACCCCCACCCCCAGAGTCATTGTGCCACTATCTAATTGCTGTTGCCATTAGCAAGTTTTTTCTTTTCTTTTTCTTTTTTGAATTGGTATTGCTTTAGTATACCAAAAGAAGGGGGAAAGATTCCCACAAGGAGGAACAGATTCTACAAAAACAAGTCAAAGTGTTGTGTTTGGAGTAATGAAATACAGGCGGTGACAGCAAGGCGGATTCATAGCAGAGACAGAGAACGGCTGAAGTTGTTGCCTAGACAACCTGATCCAAAGGCCCAGGCCTACTGCTTTTCAAGTATGCCCGTGGCCTTGCCCTGAAGGGGCTCGGGTGGGCACTCCTCCCCTTCTTCCTTCCCGCTCTCAGAAGGCGAAAGGCCCGCACCCTGGGTCTGTGGCCCAGCCGCTTTTGCAGCTGAATAATTTTCTGCTATCTCTGAAGACGTTCTATCTGTTGCTGGGGTGGTTTGGAACATGATTTTTGAGTAATATCTAAAATTTCTGGAAGTTCAGACCCATTTATTTCTGTTGCTCTGCCAATTAGCAGGTGTCACAGCTTTTCATTTTTTAAACAAAGTTAAGCTGGTCTGATGGCTGTTTTTTTTTGGCAGTTGTTCGGTTCTCCTGATGTCCTGGGTGTGAGCATTCAGGCATTAGGTAGCCTGAACAGCAGATGAGTAATGCTGCTATTTGGTTGATCTTGAGAGTGATTGAATTATCTGGCTTTGACATTTTTAAGTAGGTTAAAATGGATTGTTATCCATAAAACAATTTCAATGGCCAAGAAAGGATGCTGTTAAGTCCCATTCTTGTTGACTACTTCCCCTTAGAATGGAAAAGCAGAAGCAAATCAGTAATGCAGAACTTTCGGACTCTGATTATATTTTATGCCTTGTGACTCAGCAGTGTGTAAACAAAGTCTGGAACTGAGAAAAAAGAACCGTCTGGTAAAATCGCTTCTGTTTTTAAGCAGTGCAGTGGAAAGAGGAACATCTTTCAACCCATCTACAGAATTTTGCATCTTATAACCTGTATTGTTTAAATAAATCATTTTAAATGTGTTACTTTCTCAAAGCCATGCCTTTAAGAGTGCCAGTTAAGAAATTTCAAAAGCACCTTCTCTTCAAGCAAAATTCAATTTATTTTGAAAGGGTAGAGAATTTTGGAGCAATTCTCAGAAGTAAAGTGTGGTGTTCTTGCAATTATTTAGTTATTCCCCTAGAGATATTTGGACTCATCAGACATACATCACCAGACCTTACTCTGTGGGGTTCAAACCCTCTACCAGGAATTGAACTCATGGATCATTGCACTTCAGATGTCTGTATACATATAGTATAGCTACATGTGTCTCATGAATCTCAATGAGGATGAAGCCAGTGACGTTCTGCCTCCCAGAGATATTTGGAGAAGCTGTTCACCCAATATTTCTGCCCATGACGGAGTAGAGAATTTCAAATATAGTCATCTGTGCCAGTTCTACTGCTAGATTGATTCATTTTCAAAGAAAGCTCGAGTATACTAGATTCTGGGGCATATTCATGGAAGTTAAGCTTCTCTGTGCAAAATGTTGGGCCAAAAGAGTGACTCTGCCCTGTTTTGCATCCTCTTTGGATGGACTGTCTTGGCAAAGTGCTCTTGAAAAAAGAGAGAGCTACTAAACCCTAAAAACAGCCAATAAACACTTGGTATTGGATGTATTTGCATAAGAAAGCAGACTCAGCTAATGTATATTGCATAGTTTCTAATTTAGCATGTTATAGAAACCCAGCCATTCTCTTAGTATGTTACGTAGACCAAGTTACTCCATCATATGGTTTACTTAATTGGGCCTTGTATGCCACATGAGTACAACAATTGTGTTTTGTTAACTCAGATTTTGTGTGTTGCATACAGAGAACCTATAGAATTAGATGCCATTAAACAATGGTCTTCTGGAATCTCCACCTTCAAATTGTGTTTTGCAATCAGCAAGAAGAGAAGAAGACTGTTTTCTGTCCTCCTTGTGGGCTCCCTGGACAGATTCCCAGCTTTGATGGCCTCCTTGCCTGATATAGTATAGTCCTTCTTATGCCTGACTTTCAAAACCATGGGCTTGGTTCTGGATGTGTTCCAAATTATAAAGGAGGATGACTTCACAGTATGGCCTAAGGCTGGTTATCTAAAGAACCATCTGTCTTCCATGGCTTCTACCCAGCCAGTACAGTCAGGCAGAATTGGCATGCCCCAGGTTCCATCCCTACCCTCTGGAACACCATTCCCTGCCGAGATACAGCTGCTTCCCTACACCCTGCCTCCCAGCCAGGTTTAAAAGAGCCTTGAAAACCTGGCACTTTCCCAGACCTTGGGTGGCAGGTCTCATGTATTGGATTGTCTTTCAGTGGTTGTTTTTCTTCTAGTATTTTTTTTTTTTGGTTTGGGGGGGGGAACAGTTAATTGTATTTTATTGTTACTTTTAGCGTACATCGCCCAGAGACATGGTAGAGTTTGGTGGCCTTACCAATTTCAAGTAAATAAATAAATAAGTTTTAAAAGAAAGTAGCATCCATTGTTTAAAAAATGGACAATTTGTTGAGGAACAAAGTGCTGCATTAATGGTTTTCCCAGGCCTCTGTTAATGGTATGAGGGCAAATCTTACACCATTAACAAGCTCCCTGAAGCTTGGTTAACAACAATTAACTGAAGTAAAATTTTCCTTGGGACGAATATTTCCCCATTGTATAAATCTTAGTGTTCAAGGTGCTCTAGAGGTGTACATGAAATGGAGAATGTGTTTGGAGCTCAGAGCAAAATAGGTTCCCCATAAATGTTCTGTCCAAATGATTTGAGTTGGCTGGGTTCTATCAGAAGAAAATGGGTGGACAGTTTATGTTCCCCTCCTTCTCAACAACACGGAGAAAAGACAGTCTTTTCCATTTCTTAAATAAGTTTAAAAGACAAAGAGATAATAAGAGATAACAGAAAAGAGATAAGCTAATCTTTTTATTATTCCTTTCAATTAGTTTTTGTAATGTTTTGATTTTTTTAAAGAATCATATCCTTAGTCAATTTTTATCTCATTCTGACATTCCATTTAGTTAGCAAGAATTTTGTTGGATTTTCCAAAGCATGGGGAGAAAATTGCAGACTCATTGACATAAGAGGATAAAGCATACTAGATTGCAGAGAAATCAACGGAGAAAGGTTCAAACTACATGCTTAAAAAAACTGATATTGTAAAGGTATGTCCAACTTAGTTGTTTGGGGAAGGGAACTGATAAAAGTGGCCCCGAGCCAAAGCATGCCACAGACAGGAATACCTGTGCCATCCAGCTTGAGAGCAAGCAGAGCTACTTGGTGCCAGTCCTAGCAAAAGGGCTGCCACCACAACCCCACAAGATTGTGAGAGATTGTAAGGAGGTGCCTGAGGAAGAAGTGGGGAGAGCTCTGATTTGGAAAGAAACAATCAACAGATGGCAGAGTTTGTTAGTGGCTTGTTTCATAAATTTATTTCATAAATCAGCCAGGGATGTCCACAAAGCATGGTCAAAGTGAAAAACAGACAGTGCTTTGAATGCACCATCACTGCTGCCATCTTGACTTTTTGGACCGCTCCCAGTGGACCCCCCTGATGGCAACTCAATCCAGGTTGCAAAAAGCTGAAAAGAAGAGATTCACAGTTCAAAGAGTCTGTGTCTGAAGGAACTTACTAGTGAAAGAGGACTGGACTATTGCAGTTTCCGAGATTCTGTTTCTTGCCTCTAATTTTTCCATTAAGACCCCTTATTGGTGTGATTCTGGCTTCCTCAGTCATGCTGTGCTGTAAGGAGCCTGACATTCAGTCTGTCTTGCATCATCACAAAGTGCTTTAGGAACATTTGCCTGTTCTTAAACACAGGAATTGCTGTACACAACCTCCTCCCTTCCCCCTTCAAAACTTCTCCAAGGAAGGGGATTTCCCCTCCCACAAAGAGCTGGATCAGGACCAGAGATTCTTGAGGTTGCATTGCTGGGGGATTGGGGGGTTTTCATTGTCTTCCAGCCCAGCCAACTTCACAGCGTTGTTCTGATGGAAATTGGAGAGTGAGTGCAATGGATGCCAGCAGGACCTCTTCCTTCCCTTTGTTTTCTCAGCCTGAAGAGCACTGGACCACTGAGCCCAGTTCCCAATTATAAAAGGAAAATGCTAACAGCACCTAACTGTGAGGGTGAGTTGTGTCCTGTGGGAGAGCTGAGAGGAAGAAGTTGCTGTCAGGGAGTGAAGTAGCCATCAGCTTGGCAGATAACTGAGGGTGAAAGAGGAGCAGGCTTGGACTTCACAAAGCAACAGCAGACAAGCTGCAAGGGAAGCAGAGTCCGCTTGAGAGCCTACAGCCAGCCAGAAGCCGGTGAAGCACCTTCCCCCCGTGCCGCCCCCAAGCCCAGACTGAGAAGCCACAAAGCCAATGCTCCAGCAGCCATTCAGGCTGACAGAAACAGGAGCCAGCTAACTTGAAGGTGGCTAAATTGTGGCTAAAGACTGGGCTATAAGCCCAGGCAACAAAGAGAACAGAATTGGGACTGTTTAGCAGTTAGATAACTCACCGATACAGATATAGGTTTAGTGGTACATGTTGAGGTAGAGGTTAGGAAATAAGTAAGTTTGTTAAATTTTTATCTAACAAAAGCCTTCCTGGGGAAGATCACGGCAGTTTCTTTGTTGGTGGTCAGTACCGTTCTCAAAAGAGCCCCCTTCGTGGTCAAGCTTCTCTTGGCTGATTTTAGAACTGGAAGTTGGGCAGGTGGAAGTTCAAGAATGCAGATCTCTGGAAAGAGAATTTCTTGCAAGAACTAGAAAAGCCTGTAAGAAAAATTGCAGAGGTTGTCAGGTATACAATTCAAGCCGTGTTTATAGTGAATTCAATGTTCAGTCTTTGCACTCTGTCTAGCACGGTGCAATGGGCTCAAGCCCTCCCCATCCCTTGTTGTTAGAATGGACTTAGGTGGGTCCAGGTATGGCTGCTAAGTTGGCTGGAACATGTTTGCACTCCTGGAGGAAAGGTGGAGTGGAAATCTAATCAGTGACTAAATAAATCTGAGCAGATGCCCAATCAAGTCAGCCCTGCTTTGACCCAGCTCCCTAACATCAGTGGTATTTTTCAGGGAGGAGCAAATTTCTGAAGGGACAGTTTGTTTCTACAGTGATTCAGCAAAGCCCTCTCCTTGATGCTGCTTGGAGAACAACATGGCCCCTCACTGTGAAGAACAAAGTGAAGTCTCCTTGTGGCTTTGCGTTGCTCTGCTTTGGAAAGCTTTGAGCAAGTGATGCCAAGGATATGTCACTCACTTCTTTTGGAGAGGGTGCTGGAGGAGGGGAGGGGGACTTATTTGGGATCCAACCCTTTCCTAATTAAGTCTTAAGAACAAAACCAACACATGGTATTGGCATGTGTTCTTTCCCTTTTTGGGCTCACCTATTTAAGATTGCCTACATTTTTTAAAGTTCTCATGTAGAAGGCCCCAGAACAGTGGTTCCTAACCTTGGGCCCCAGATGCTGGATTTAATAACCACTGGCCATTCTGGTAGTAGTACTCAAAACCTGGAAAGCAGCTGGTTGAAAAGCACTGCCCTCAAGAAGACTTCCATTTGGGTCAAATAACATTGGGCAAAGCTAAATCAGAAGCTGACCCCAAGAAGGCAACCTGGTGCCCTCCCAACATTTCAACTATAAGGACCATGGCCAGTGACAGAGGATTGTGGAACTTGTAGTTCAAGACATCTTCAGAGTGATTATTACTGATCAAACTCAACCACAGTTTGCATGTATTTCTGGAGATGTGCAAAGTCTTAAAATGTTATATTTAGCACTGCTCTGAAGTAACCATTCCTGTCTTCTAAAGACCCAGGTGGCTATAATGTTCATAAACACAAATCAGAACCAATATTTCCCCACGCCCAATAGCTGAGAAAATAGATGTGTGGTTTCAGATCTACCCAGGGAATGCTGTGACATTTAAATCCAATTATCCTCTTTTCCCACCCTGATGATGAAAATATATCAGCCAGGAAAAAGATATGCTCGATAAATCTATCACCTTCTTCTGATTCCTAAAAAACTTTGCAATACAACTTTTGGTATTTTACACAGCCCTTTCTTTAATCATCCTTTTGACACAAAGAGAAGGCCAGAGGTATATAATAAATAATGGGCATGAGGAAAAAATTGTCCATAAAATTGAGTAAAGCAAGTCTTCAAGGAATCTGGATCTTTCTCCCAGTTAAAACCACAGATGGGAGATCTGGAGAAAATACCACGACATGAGAAAAAGCTGCTGTCTGTAATAAATTAAACCGCTAGTCACTCAGGGCACCCTCATATTGTACAGCTTTCCTCAGCTCTTAGATTACTAGCTAAATTCATTTATCAGCCGGCTGTGTGCGGAACAGGATTAATTAAACACATTCTAGTATTCCAGTATAGCTCGATTTCACACAGCACTAAGGAATAATTGACTCCAAATGAATTGGAAAGTGGGTAAGTAATTGTAGTTATTATTCTGATGTAAATATTAGCTCTCGACTGACATTTCAAAAGATTTAGTGGAGGCACTTTCATGATAACACAGATCATTACTTTGGCTCCAAAGGAGAAATGGGATGGGGAAAGGAAGAAACTATTGCAATTACTTTATGTACCTGAAACTTACCTATACAGTATCATTTATTTTCATGTAGTTATATGCCCTGCAAAAACTTTCATTAACACCAGTGTGTGATTTATAGCGATCAGTGAATTGCATTAGCACCAGCGTAATAGATGGCACATTTCTGGAAATAGTTCAGTGTTATGAATTCCAGGAACACATCATAAATTATTTTGCCATTTTCCTTAATGCTATCAGCTGATAGATACTCCTATGAGTTCTAATTGTAATAGCTGTGTAACCAATGAAAATATTTGTCAGGAAGGCATGATTGTTAATTGGTGAATAAAATCTCAGAGATAAGGAGCTGCTTGGCAAGATGAAGCAGCTTGAACCACTCAGTACTGTTTTTCAGTATTTTCCACCTTCGAAGCATCACCCAGCCACCCTGGACTGAAGATGTGAAGAATAGGAAACACAAAGGTCAATTTCCAGATTTCATATTTGGCTTAGGCAAACCCACCTTGAATGTGGCAACTGTAAGAATGGTTTAAAGAAAGATGCTTTAAAAAATTATACTAAGGACAAACTCTCTTCAGATGAAAGCCTGGCTGATCTCTTTGATTTACTGTGTCCAGACACAGATTCCTAACTTCCCAAATCCAAAGTCTTTGGATTGGTCATTGTTGGTCTTGTGAAGAGCAGAAGGGTTTCTCACATCTGCATGTGTGCACACAAAGCTTAGCTGGTAGATTTTAATACATTAATACATTCTTTCTGTACTGGGCAATGAAAGTATTCCATGGAGAAGGAAGACACTCCAGTGCAGCAGAAAATCAGCCTTACAGTTTAGCTATTCCGTTAATGACACAATGAAGGCTAAGCAAACGGCTTTAAATGTTCACTACCTAAAGAACTAGTGGGGGCTCTTCAGATGAGTGAGGAAAGAGATGCTTAATAGTACCTAGCAGGCGCCTTTTGCAGCCATCTCAAGAGGCACCTCAAATAGCTCAGAATTTCATGAGGCTCAGATTTGAAAAGATGGTGGTAGAAGGGGAGGCATGCAGAATTTGGTTTCTTCATTCTTCAATGGTGTTGTCCAGAAAAAGAGACAAATAAACACTTTAAGCTGTGTTTTAAAGAAACTCATTATCCTCTCTGAGAATATTTTCAAACAGCCATATTCAAACATTCCCGTTGATGTTTTATTTCTACTTACTTGGCTAAAATGACATCATCATGCAACTCAAACTGATTGGTCATATCACGCTGTGATGTCATTCCATCTCTTGGGTCTTGATGGGATAGGATCTCCCATGTGACTAATCCTGGAAGCAATTCACTTTCTGGAAGTCAGGGGCCAACATAGCGGGAAGGGCCACTAGGTGTTTGCATACATTTGCTACATGGACCCTGAAAATAATTGATACAGTGAAAGAACATTTGCAACAGTGTTAGTAAGGAGATAGCTATTCCCTTGCTGCAGATTTTGATTTAATACAGCTCTCATCACCCCCACCATTTTCTTTCTTTTCGTCCTCTAGTGCAGAACAATACTGAAACCCTACTTAATCAAAACACAGGAGGAAGTTTATTTTTCTACTGTCATGGACATATGAATTAGGAGATGGTGAGAAGTAAACTGTACAAACCCCAGTGCGGAGTTAACTGACCTAGCTCATTAACTGACTGGCATTTAGGACAGGCCCTCAACAGGCCTGGTCTTGTTTAGGGCTAAACTAAATTCCTTTAGTCAACTTCCTCCCTTCCCCCAGGCACAGGGTTCATGTAAAGTGCTTCCTGGCCCTTTCAGCTTATGTAATGGAGACCAAGTGAACCTGGGTGGTCCCTAGATACTCAGCCTCTATGATAATTTCCATTTCTGCCCCTCTACCCCCCTGCCAACATAGTGGGGGAGCACACGCACAAATGTAGCTGGTAGGTCTTTAATTAAACCATTAAACCAGTATGTTGTGTACCAACCCATACTTTCCTACATACCAGATCTGCAATGCATGCCAAAGGCACTCTTAATTACTTTTTTAGAAATGTAAACTTTAATATACAGTATCTAAGTGTGGTCCCCAGAAACTTGCTGAACTATTTCCTCATATCATACCCCCGGACATTCGTTTCCATTTTTTACCCTTCAGTTGCCCTTCTCTAAACAGTTATATTTCCTATCCTTGGAAATAAAGGTCATGGTGGACATTTTTAACAGGCAGAAAGTTCCTGGTTCAATTTGTTGTTTGGGGCAGAAGGATCTAGAGAAGTTGCTGGGAAGAGGAAGTTGCTGGGGAGAGGAAGTTCTTTCCAGAACCAAGAAAGCCAAACACTAAGAAAGAGGGACTGCAGAAGACCAGCTATTAGCTCTCCTCAAAATTCCCCTTCTAACTCCAACTTACCTGCCAATAAAGGAGAATCTCTGTAGCTCAGGGTTGAACTGTGGGGTCCTTGGTGCTCTCTGAGCTTGGCTGTTTGCTTGCAGCCGTTTCATTACCAGGCTAGATAATACCATCAGTGCAGGGGATGTGGGGTTTGCTCCCTGTTTTTATATATTCTC